>NC_083770.1:46615961-46708461 GCF_963514075.1 Conger conger | reverse complement strand
ACGTGTACAGAAGAGACCGCCAAGCCGGGCTTCCCCAAAACCTGCTGCTCCCTTCAAGACATCCCTCTCATCAGGTGTCTGTCACTCGTGTGCCTGCCTGTTGAGAGATGCCATGCTCAAGTACATTTTCCCTACAGTGTTTTACACCTGACGTGTGACAGGTGTAATGATACGCATACGCATTCTGCCCTTTCGTCATTTTATTTTTACGAGGACAATTTTATGAATATAATTACAATGTTTCTGTCGTCAACTGCTTTTTGTTTTCCTTGGTCGATCTGTTCGATGTCTGTTGCTCAGTAGTTGTTATACCAGCTATCCCCAATGTGTTTGTGTGCTTGTGAGTGGGCGAATGAGGAGCATCAATTGTACAGCGCTTTGGATAAAGGCGCGATATAAAATGCTGACCATTTACCATGTTGATTTCAGTGTGTATCTAACCATGGTGTTTATTTAGCTGCGTGAAGCAAATGACTGTTCTGCTGATGCCGGTTTTCCCCCTCTTTCCTGTGTTCCCCCTCTTTCCTGTGTTTTCCCCTCTTTCCTGTGTTCCCCCTCTTTCCTGTGTTCCTGTGTTTTCCCCTCTTTCCTGTGTTCCTGGGTTTTTCCTGTGTTCCTGTGTTTTCCCCTCTTTCCTGTGTTCCTGTGTTTTTCCCTCTTTCCTGTGTTTTTCCCTCTTTCCTGTGTTTTCCCCTCTTTCCTGTGTTCCTGTGTTTTCCCCTCTTTCCTGTGTTTTCCTGTGTTTTCCCCTCTTTCCTGTGTTCCTGTGTTTTTCCCCTCTTTCCTGTTCTTCCCTCTTTCCTCCCGTGTCCCACAGTAAGTGTGGCTCATTCCCCCCGGAGAGCTGTCTGTTCAGCCTGATTGGCAATGTGGGAGCCTTCATGGGTGAGTGCCACCATGTTCAAAACCCTGCCTGGCATACCGCCACATACCACCACATACCATCTAATCACAACAATGGCACGGAACAATAACAAGGGTGTTTGAAAAGAGCTCCATGTGTATCATTAATGGATTGCTGTTCATGCACGTCACAAACTGTGTGACCATGACTCCTCTGCTATGTTGGAGGACAAGCTGTCCATGGAGCTCAATGTATTCTACTGTTTTTTTAAATCACAGGTCAATGAAAAAACGTATAAATACAGTGATAACACAGATTCATTACGGTTAATAATTGTCACATGATTAAGAATGATTTATACTGTATGTACAGTACTGCGCAAACATCTTAGGCACATGTAAAATAAACATCTTGAGACCAAATTCATATTAAATACGTTAGGTAATTTCGGACTTCTAACGGTCAAGAGAGGAAGAGCAGCAACAAACACCTTCAAACCACAAACACTGTTTATCCCTCGCCCTTCTCTGTAAACGCGCTGACGTTGAAATGCTGTTGGCTGCGGCAATTAGAACCAATTTTCAACCAATGAGCTTGAATTATTGTACAGCTATACAATGTTTTGGTACAGAATTTCAGGCCGTAAACTGTATATTTTGAAACCCGAATTGAAAGACTATAAACACAGGCAGAGGGTAAGTCAACCTGTCAGTGAGCCTTTTTCAATAATAGGAAGGGATTTATTATGGTCTTGTAACAATGTTTTAACACAAAAATCTTACATTGTACCTTTTAAAAATTATAGGTTCCCAAAGAATAGTACACAGTACTGTAAGTATCAGTGTGGGTCTTTTACCAGCTCACGTTGATAAACTGTGCGGGTGCCTTAATATAACAGCATAACTACAGTAGAGACACTAGAATAGGCCACACAAAAGCAGTTTGCCTCCCATCCAATAGCTCAGCAATGTTCAGATAGATAGTCAAATTAACTGACTAAAGTGCGAATGAAACGGTTAGTTTCACAGAAAATAAGCTCTGTTTCTGGCAGTGTTGAACTGTGACATCCCTCCTTCTCTTTCTGTCCCTCTCGCACTCCACTGTTGTAATCCTCAATTCCTCGTTCTTCTTTTTGTGCTGCTATTGTTGTCCCTCGAATGAAAATTCGAATGTGCTTTATTTATTTGCCTCCATAAACCTTTTTTTTTTTGCCGAAGCAATTGTGATACATTCGTGACAAACAACAAACCTCCACAAGCAGAACAGGGAGGGAAAACGTTTTTGTCATATTTGCACATATTTACAATCTACACAAGCCCATGTACTAACAATAAGCACACAAACACGTCAAAGGGCGTTCCACTTATAATAATTTACTGCTGCCAGTAAATTATATAAACACAGATGACACAGTGTGCCAATATTTAGTCCACACCCTCTATTAATCTATTGCACTCGCGATAGTATCTATTGTAGCATCTTCTTCCCCTGGAAGATATTCTCATGTATTTGGTTCCAATTTGATTATTGGATGGGGAATTGATTTGAATTGAATTTGAGAAAATATCGATGAAGCCTCCAGCCCTCTGGTGTCATTCTTTTCTTCTCTTTTGGCATTTATATAGCGCCTTTATCCAAAGCGCTTTACCATTGATGCTTCTCATTCACCCATTCATACACACACTCACGCACACCAACGGCGATTGGCTGCCATGCAAGGCCCCGACCAGCTCATCAGGAGCATTTAGGGGTTAGGTGTCTTGCTCAGGGACACTTCGACACAGCCCGGGCGGGGAATCGAACCGGCAACCCTCTGACTGGCATGCGAATGGCATTACCACCTCAGCTAATGTTGCCCCCTTATTTTATCCTCCCTGGTCTCCTTATTACTCGTCTGACCTGGAAATCGATCGAGGTCCGCCATCTTTTATTTCTCTTTCTTTTTCTGCCATCTTTAAGGACATACCAACCTTTAAATGTTCCTTGAAGGAGCTAGGAGGCTCCCAAATAATTGATGTGCAATGAAACACGAGCGCAAGGAGGCAAGGAAAGGAGGGAAGGGATTGAAATGCACTCACTCTCTTTCTCTCTTTCTCTCACTCACTCTCACTCTCTCCCCCCTCTCTCTCCCTCTCCCTCTCTCTCCCTCTCCCTGTCTCCCTCTCCCCCTCTCTCTCCCTCTCCCTCTCCCTCTCTCTCTCTCCCTCTCTCCCTCTCTCTCCTCTCTCCCTCTCTCTCCCTCTCTCCCCCTCTCTCTCTCCCTCTCTCTCCCTCTCTCTCCCTCCCTCACTCTCCCTCTCTCTCCCTCTCCCTCTCCCCCTCTCCCTCTCTCCCTCTCGCTCCCCCTCTCCCCCTCCCCCCGCTCCCTCCCTCTCTCTCCCTCTCTCCCCCTCTCCCCCTCTCTCTCCCCCTCCCCCTCCCCCTCTCCCTCCCCCTCCCCCTCCCCCTCTCCCTCTCTCCCTCCCTCTCCCTCCCTCTCCCTCCCTCTCCCTCCCTCTCCCTCTCCCTCCCTCTCCCTCTCCCTCTCCCTCTCTCCCTCTCCCTCCCTCTCCCTCTCCCTCTCCCTCTCCCTCTCTCCCTCTCCCTCTCTCTCCCTCTCCCTCTCCCTCTCTCCCTCTCCCCCTCTCTCTCTCCCTCCCCCCTCCCTCCCTCAGTGGTGATGGTGTGCCTGCTGCGGTATGCCCAGCTGATAGAGCAGGGCCAGCACTGCTGGATTAACACCAGCGGTCTGGCCTCAGGCTGTGTGAACGCCCTGGGCCTCGTCATGGTGGGAAACTTCCAGGTCAGTCCGGCAGGAAGTGAGTCACGGCAGTGCTCACCGCATCACGCGCACTGCACCGCACATACGCTCGCCGAGCACTTTATTAGGAACATCTTTACTTTATTACACCTACTTATTCATGCGATTAGCTAATCAGCTGATTGTGTGGCAGCAGTGCAATGCATACAGTCATGTAGATACGGGTCAGCAGCTTCAGTTAATGTAACCGGCAGAATAGGGGAAAAATGTAATCTAAGACCGTGGAATGATTGTTGGTGGCAGACAGGGTGGTTTGAGTATCTCAGAAACTGCTGATCTCCTGGGATTTTCATGCACACTAGTCTCTAGAGTTTGCAAAGAATGGTGCAAAAAAATACCAAAAAACAGTGAACAGCAGTTCTGCAGACAGAAACGTATTGTTAATGAGAGACATCAGAGGAGAATGGCCAGACTGGTCAAAGCTGACAGGAAGTAATGCAAATAACCACACATTACAACAGTGGTGTGCAGAAGAGTATCTCTGAACACACAACGCATCATAACTCTTAAGTGGATGGACTACAGCGGTAGAAGTCTAATAAATACCTCATTCGGTGCTCGGTGAGTTTATGTGGTACTGGGGCAGTGACACAGTTTTTGTTGTTTTGCACTAAAACTGTTAAAACAATGAATATGAAGTTAAAGCGCAAACTGTCCGTTTTAATTTGAGGATTTTATTCAAATCTGTATTGGGAGGACTGTATACAGTAGAACCTCAGAAAACCGAACACGTCGGCGATGAAGGTCGTTCGGAACACACTGACATTTTCAGAACTCTGAAAATGAAGTTTAAAATGTAAGCTACATCAATTTTAGGAAATATTTAAACTCTGTTCAAATTTAATTCAGTTAATTGAGTCGTAATAAGCCAATATCCTCTTGGTATGGTTCCAACACTTTTGCACTTAATCTGAACATTAACTATCACTTAAATGTAATAATTAGTATATTCACCCATGCGATATATTGTGAATTGTAGCAATAAATAAATAAATAAACAAATCAGTATATTTTCTATATATTACATTTTTGTAAGGGTAAGAATAACCTGTAGATGAATTCCTTCACTTACTGTCATGCACTTAATGTGGTAAAAATCTTTCTAAACCTGGTTGTACATATATCGTGTGTACAGTGGCGTGCAAAGATTTGGGCAGTCCTGGTTTAAATGCACTGAATATGTATGTGATTGAAAGCAAACCTGAGCCCTAAATGGTACAGAGTTAAACATGAGACCTTTCTACAAATTTTAAAGCAAGATTGCTTTTTATTTTCATTTTCTGCTGTTTATATATATATATATTTTTTTTTTAAAGAAAAGAGCCCTGTGCAAAAGTTTGGGAACCCTTTTGGATTATTCTTTGTTACTTTTTAAAAACATGATTACTAAGGCCCAGACCCAGGTGATTTACTCGTTAGGGCTTCAGTGAGTCAGGTGAATATAATTCCAGGGCTGAACTTTTCTTTCTGAAGTAACTCTGTGCCTTCTAAAGTATCCAACTGCAGTGGCTGTTCTGTCTGGTGTTAACAACCATGAGTTCCTCTAAGCAGTTGTATATTTATATATATATATATATATATATATATATATATATAATTTATATACATTTATTTAATTTATATACATTTATATATATATATATAAATGCCATGATCTACCCGTCTAACTAACAGCAGTAGCTCATAGTCTGTTAAGCGCATATGGCTGCGTGAGTCATCGCAGACAATCGAGGCAGCGTTGACGGGTTGGAATAAAGACCTGAGACCCCCCGGCTTCCCTCCCTCGCAGGTGGACCACGCCAAATCGCTGCACTACGTGGGGGCGGGCGTGGCCTTCCCCGCCGGGCTGCTGTTCGTGTGCCTGCAGTGCGTGCTGACGCACCGCGTGGCGGCCACTGCGCTCGATCACTGGATGGCCTACATGCGCCTGGCCCTGGCCGGGGGCGCCGTGGTCTCCCTCGTCCTCAGTATCCTTACCGCGGGGCGGGGCGGGGCGGGGCGGGGCGGGGCAGGGCAGGGCTGGGGGTTGGGGTTTGGGGTGGGTTTGAGGGCTAAGAGCCGTTTACCGTTTGCCGATGTATGGTCAGCCACTATCGCTGCCTCGTCACCAACGTTCGACCAGTGCCCGTCTCTGATATCGTACGCTGATGCTCATAAAATGTGCCGCCTGTAGCGCAGCGGTTGAGGTGCATGACTGGGACCCGCAAGGTCGGTGGTTATAATCCCGGTGTAGCCACAATAAGATCCGCACAGCCGTTGGGCCCTTGAGCAAAGGCCCTTAACCCTGCATTGCTCCAGGGGAGGATTGTCTCCTGCTTCGTCTAACCAACTGTACGTCGCTCTGGATTAGAGCGTCTGCCAAATGCCAATAATGTAATATAATGTAATGTTACGAAACGTAACAGGAGGCATTGCCGAAGGGGGAGCCGTTTGCGTTTAATTAAATTAAAGATAACTGATGTTCGGCCAATGAGAACGTTCCATGTTGTCGTGCCAACTGCGCCAGCGACGAGGTTCAGAGTTCACCGCAATGCCTCGGCGATGCAACCATGATCGTCGCCGCGGCGACGAATCGTCCGTGTTGGTGGCGGTCGGCCGCGGTGCAGCATCACTCTGGAATGTTCAGTCTTTTATTCCGCCGCTGAAGACGAAGCGGCGTGGAGAAACGGGAATGATGTCAGCGCCCGGAGGCGCGGCTGTCAGGTGAACAGTGAGTCATTCACCACACGCCTAGCTCCGCAGGGCCGTGATTGACAGCTGATTGAACCGCAAATACCTAAACGCCACAGCTATTTAGGCCTTGAGCGTGACACTCTGCCTCGAAGGGAAACCGGAGGAGGGCCGTGCATTACATTACATAACGTAACTGGATACATGTATTATTTTTTTATATATATATTTTTTTTTAATGATTTGTTTTCCGATTTTATTTTATTTATTTTTTCCTCCCAATTTGTTTGCCGATTGTACCCCCCGCTTACTTAAATTGGCCATGCTGTTTGAGGAAACACTCACGCTTACGTATGCGGTGATCCTCCCTGCCGGGTCCCTCCCCCACCCCAATTATGCCGCTCCCTTATGTGCGGGCCGGACTGGGACCAGGGTTCCAGTGACAAACTGATGCCCCTGCATCAAGGTCCGATGTTTACTCCACAGCTAGGTGTTTTAATGAGACAAGGGTACAACTGCAGAATCTTTACATTGCATTACATGAATGGCATTTGGCAGACGCTCTTATCCAGAGCGACGTACAGTTGATTAGACTAAGCAGAAAGACAATCCTCCCCTGGAGCGATGCAGGGTTAAGGGCCCAACGGCTGTGCGGATCTTATTGTGGCTACACCGGGGATCGGACCACCGACCTTGCGGGTCCCAGTCATGTACCTTGACCGCTACGCTACAGGCCGCCCTCTGACGGATCTGACCCACAACCTTTGAGTGACAAGCCCAGATCCCTGTCCCAGTACTGCACTACATCCGATCAGCAGGTCTGATGAGGTTGAGGGAACTTGCTTGTGATAATGGGACGTGCTGAGAGCTGAAGACATGCTGGTTCAGTCGATGCGGGAATGAGGCAGACGCGATTTAAGCGTGATGACCTGTGCGCCTCTTAACCGTCTCCAAGGGTCAGGACTCACTGAGCCAAAAGGCTGGAGCACGCAGACGTACAGGGCTGGAGGAACACGTGTTAATCTGCACTGCAGAAAATCCAGTCTGGCAGGTGTTTGGAACTTCAGATTTGGAATACTGTCACGTCCGCAGTTTACTGGATGCATTCCATTCATTTTTTATGCGGTACGTGATGTTGTATTTGCGTAGAATAAATCCTGCGCTTAATTTTATGCAAACAAATTCTGCCCAGCGCAGTTCGCCTGGCTCACGAAACTCGGATCGAACTTTCAAACCTTCGTAGGTCTTGCAGATCAAAATATTAATGAGGATTCAGCAACTGCATTGCCTATTTCTTACCATCAAATGTTTTCAGAAATGCATTTTACATTTTGTTTGGGTGGCCTAGTTATACATTTTAGTGGACTGTTTAGGAATGAGAAGGTTGATCAATAGTGTGCACTGCAGCTACCCAATCAGGTGCCATTTTTTAATTTATTTGTTAATTTTTATTTAACCATTATTTAACATTGAGATCAAAATCTTTTGAAAGGGGGACCTGACATGAAACACAAAGTTACACAAGGGAGCAGTGACAAAATGTACAAACATCAAATGAGGTATAACGATAATTAAACGTACAGCAGAGGTTACTGGAGCATACCTCAGTCACAGAGACACAAGAGACATGTGTAAAGACCAGAATTGAAAGTTTAAAATTTAAAGTTTAAAATTCTTTTGAATATTGTTCCAACTAGTTATTGTTTTGTAGATGAATGTGTACCACGTAAAGTGTTACTGTAAACCACATCCAAAGCTGAAGAGGAAAAATTTTGTCTCCGTAATCTAAAACGGTAAAAATGTAGCTATGGAGAGTCTCTTCTTAACCTTATAACTAAAACCAGATTTATACTTAAAATAGAAGCCCAAATTTGTTTGCAAGTTTCTTAATAAATTAATATATTAATATACAAAAATAATTCATATATAAATTAATTAAAACTAAAGCTCATCATCAAGCCAGATCCCAAGGAATTTATAGCAAGGAATATTTTCAATACACTTGCCGCCAACAGTAATGATTGTGAATGATTGAAATCACCAGACATTTAGTTTTGGCTCCCCACCTCCCCACCTTCAAGCGCAAGCTGAAGACACACCTCTTCAAGCAGCACCTCTCCCCGTCCCTCCCTACCTCCCTGTGAACCTTAATTGTTGTCTCTGTGACATGCTTTGTGTATCGGTATTTTTAGTTGGCTAGGTAAGCAGTGTTTGGATAGTTCACTTTGGTCACTTTTGCTGTTTGTTTGTTTATTTGTTCTCAAAAAAAAAAGGCCCTCGTCCTTATCTTTGTTGTACAGGTAGCAGTTGAAATTGTACTTCCCTCTAGGGTCTTTCAGCGAACTTATCCCTGGTTATGGGTATGCACTTTGTTGTACGTCGCTCTGGATAAGAGCGTCTGCCAAATGCCAATAATGTAATGTAATGTCTGTATTAAGGACCAGCTGCAGGTCCAAAGGTGCAATTGAAGTAAGCTTGAGCAAGGATGGGGGCACCGCAATAACGGACATATAAATGGATATTAGAATGTGTGAAAGATTATTAATATAAACACTAAATAATACAGGGGCCCAGGGTGGAGCCTTGAGGGACTCCTTTAGTCACTTCCAAAAAGGATGACTTGTGGCCATCCACAAAAAAACCCACTGGGTTCTATTCAAAATGCACTTTGAAAACCAATTAACTAAAATCAATCAATGTAATTTAATCTCCCAATTAAGATGGAGTGGTCAACTGTATCAGTAGCCTTAGAAGGTAGAGAAAATGGGAGACTTATCGTCGAGGGCTTATGTCATTGATTACTATGGATTACTATGGAGGCTGCAGTGGTTGTACTGTGGCCAGACCTGGAACCAGATTGTATTTGCGACACACCACACCAGGCAACAGAGGTAATTGCAGTCATTTCAAATTGTATTTATAGTTATACTATATAATTATATGATTTAAAAAAAAAAGAACAATGTTCTTCAATGTTTTATAGTGCTGTGATTTTATTGCCTGTCACCATGGCTACCATTGTCAGCGCTGCACATCAGAAGGTCCAAGAATGTGCAGAGCATGATGGGTATTTCCACCCTGCGATGTGTGGGGAGGGGCTGAGAGGCAGCAGAATGAGGACAGCACACATCGTAGAACAAACACGTATCCCCGGAATTTAGGTATGCAGGTCACTAGCATTGAAGCTTAATTGGTACCTCGATGTCTCAAGGTATGCTAGTCACTAGTTTTGATGCTTGATTGATAGACTAGAATTGTTTGCCTGGCACACTGACCTACATGTGCCCGGGCAAACAAAATACCGGAAGCTTCGCCGCGGGGTCTTTACACATCTTTCACATTCACCCGGAAAGGAGGAGGAGCGCGATTCACGCGCGCGATTTCACGTAACGGTTCCCGTTCGGTTCCTTAACCGGCGACCTCCCTCCACCAGGCGGCGTCTTCTTCATCCACGAGAGCTTCGTGCTGCAGCACGCGGCGGCCATCTGCGAGTGGGTCTTCACCGTGGACATCCTGGTGTTCTACGGCACGTTCACCTACGAGTTCGGCACCGTCACCAGCGAGACCATGATGGCGGCGCTGAGCCGGAACCGCGCCCGGGGGTCGGGCGTCGTCATCGGGCCCGGCGGCAGGTCGGTGCCGCTCGGGGGCGGTACCAAGGGCTTGAAGTCCCCCGGGAGCAGTAACGCCTCCACCCACCTCAACTGCACCACAGAGAGCGTCGCCATGTTGTAGGCCGGGGATCTCGACCTCGGGACTCCAGAGGGCCGCAGAAACGCCTGGCCGGTTTTGGGTGCGATGCGACGCGTTAAGACGCGTGATTTCAAATCGCCGACGCACACACCGGACTTTGTTCTCAAGGCCATTGAAATCCGCCCCTCCCAGATTGGAGTTTGAGATTCCTGCTGTCGACACTCTCCACACTGTTCTTCTACTGGCCATCCCAGCAGTGCAGGTCAGTGTAGGGCTTAAAAGTGCTTTTTCATGGGTGACGAGAAACAGCAGTCAGTTTGGAGACGGCATCGACTGGGCACACAAGGACATGTATGCTGTCCTCTTGCTATTGGGTTTTTATTTAGTCATCCCCCCTAAACACTTCATTTTTTACCCCAATGATGTTCAGCCAGGGGGCGTATTGGAAAAGGCTCGATTTCACAGGCCCTTTGAAGGTTTTATAGCGCACTATAAGCGGTGTGTGTGTGTCCCATTACGCTTCAGTTCATTCTGCCTTTCTTTTGCTGCGCACAAGGTCTCTCTCGACACACCTGTGTACACTCTTTCACGAGTACACCGTGTTCCCGAGGCAGAGTATTTTACAAATTTATGCAGGCATCAAAAGAATTTATTTTCGGTAATAGGTGGGGGGGCCTCGTGTCTTTCAGGCAGAACGTCTGTCAAATCCTTCTGTGTTTTCGGGTTTTCGCCGCAGGGCGAAGGCAGTGTGTGTCAACGACAGGGAGGGGAACAGAGCCCAGTGTGTGCCGTGGGAGGGGATGGAACCCGCGCTGCGCTGGTGCAGGGGACTCGTACGCGGCCTGAGAGCCAGCCACCCTGCAGACTGCGCCACAGGCCTCGTCTTTCTGCTGCGTTAATCTGCTTGTTTTACTTATTCAAGGTTGAGTGTCCGTTTCTGATCAGCTCAAGACAGAGCAGATCATTTTGTGTGCCATGACGTATGTATTGGTCTGAAGCAGAAAAAACTAGACTGAATTTTTTTTCCCCAGTTTTTTTTATTTAATTTAAATCAATTTGTTACACCGACAATTCTTAATTGACAATGTTTAGGTTCTTTCGGGATGTCCAATGATGCATTCAGTGTACACTTGTGCAGAGGGTGTTCGTGTGTAGAAGGTTTTCATGTTGGGATCCTGTCCTATAGCCTTGGGGTGAGAATTTCCGTTCCTGGGGGACCGGTGTGTCTTCAGATTGTTGTTAGCAACTGCCAGAGCCAATGAGTGGAGCGGTTTGTAACCTTTGACGGCTCTATTGGAAGGCATATTTATTAATGTGGCAAATGATTGATTGTGAATGGGCAATATTGGGTTATCATATCAGTATTAATGATACAGCAATATACGAATCTGTCATATATTTACATGACTTTATGGCAATACGAAAAATCAACGACGCCGGAACAGTATACGGTTCTCAAATGCAATGTGTGGTTGTTTGGAATTTTAATACACTGTTTAGAGACCCGCGACTGTGTTGAACAGAGAGATACGATATTATACGTGCAGTGTGCATTGTAGGTACGTAATAACCTAACATGTCAAATGGGTTTATAAATACGGATCGAGCTAAAAATGCTAAGCGTTAAAGAAAAATTTAAAAGAGCTTATAAAGGCCTAATGCCAGCAGGTGCTCGCGCAGTCCAGACACTGAAATTCTGGTTAAGGCTTACACAGAGTAATGAACCATACCCGTAGTAAGAACACTGTAAAAGAAGGATTGCTCTTCTCTAACGAGTTCTCCTTCATGCTCTTCAGCGAAAGCTTCCGAGAAGAAAGATGTATTCAGGTTTTAAAATATATATTCGCAGCTATTATATTTTTGGCACTAGTGATGCGCGTCCTTGGACCGCCGTGAAGAAATGAAACGGCACATAATCTAGCTCAGCAGTGCCACCTTGTGGGATTTGTTTGTAACTGAAAATGCCCTGGATTATGGGGTACTGCAAGCGTTCCCACACGACAGCCTCCTAATTATAGCTTTAAAAACAGCACTTATAACTAAATAAGAAAACTTCTCTGCATTTTATTGACCTACGAAAAATATTGGTCATTAGCCTGGATTCACATTTGTCCTAATTTTGACTAACAATTAAAAACAATAATAAAAAGTGTAACATTTGCATTGACTTGGAAGTTTTAAGTTAAGGACAAATGTTAATGGAATAGTTCACTCACTGGTCACCTTTTGTTTCCATGGGAGCCGTAGCTTCATGATCGTTAATAGTATCACCAGGTTGAAATATTGCCACCACAACACTGTAATGCCACAGTGGTTTTTTTAAACTACACACAGACAAACGAGGGAATTAAGATTTTGTTACCACAATCTCTGACCGTGGTGCTCCTCCAGCGTGTCTGTAAATCAGCACTGTGTTTTGCAGCCAGTGGTCATTTGGACTTACAGCACATTCATCACTTATCCAGGAATAGGTCCCGACCAGCAATAGTTCATCAGTCATCAGCATAACTAATAAATGTGTCAGTGGCTACAATGCAAAAAAAAAAAGAAAGAAAAAAAAGTCAAATGTCTTTCACATATGAACAAAAGTCAACTGGGCAGTACTGGAGCAGTATTCTTTTGTGACAACAGGTAGCTCTCATAAAGTGTTGAACGATCTTGTAAAATCAATTTTTCCTGTTCTGAACATGGCAATGCCGCCCGTCGCTGAGGGTTGATGGTCGATGACTACAGTCGATCCGCAAATAGACAGCCATGTTACCATTCCAGCTCAGACTCTGCGGATTACCGTTCCTGCTGCAGAAGGACCAGTGCTCGAAAGAGGCCACCATGGCCCCTTGATGGGGTGGGGGAGGAAATGTTGTATTTGCCACCGTTGCAAAACAGTGCTGAAAGAAAGGGAAATATCATAACTGTGGCCAACTCAAGGGTTGTTAGGTCAGCCCCGCTGCCCACATTTCCCATGCAGAATACTGATGTTGCAGTGTGATGTGGTTATTTAGCATATACTCAATGAGCACTTTATTAGGTTTTTTATTAGTTTTTTTTAAAGTTTTTTTTTTTACTTCTACTGCTGTTGCCTATCCACTTAGAGTTATGATGCATTGTGTGTTCAGAGATGCTCTTCTGCATACCACTGTTGTAATGTGAGGTTATTTGCGTTACTGCCACCTTCCTGTCAGCTTTGACCAGTCTGGCCGTTCTCCTCTGACGTCTCTCATTTACAAAGCGTTTCTGTCTGGTGAACTGCTGCTCACTGGATTTTTTTGTTTTTGCACCATTCTTTGCAAACTGTAGAGACTAGTGTGCTTGAAAATCCCAGGAGATCAGCAGTTTCTGAGATACTCAAACCACCCTGCCTGCCACCAACAATCATTCCACGGTCAAAGTCACTTAGATCACATTTTTCCCCATTCTGATGGTTGATCTGAACTGAAGCTCCTGACCTGTCTCTACATGATTGTATGCATTGCACTTGTGCCATAAAATTGGCTGATTAGATAATCACATGAAGAAGTAGGCGTAATAAAGTAAAAATGTTCCTAATAAAGTGCTCGGTGAGTATGTATGTGGGCAGTAATCGGTTTTACACACCAACCACTTTGCTCTAAGTATTTCAGCAAAATAATATGTTTTACTCCAAAGCATAATTCCAAGCAACAGTAACCATTATTTAAAGGAATAAAGCCTTAACTTGTTTTTGTCATCATTACCATCTTCATTTGCAATATTATATTGCGCACTGCAGGAATAATGTTATCGTACGATAGAGGGTTTGACATCGGTGTACGCCACGTGGTGCGTACTCTCCAGTTATGCAACGGATTGATGGCAACGATCCATTTTCTGTGTCATTTGTGACAAAATGAATTTGTTTGCTAGTATCCTGCTGAAGTTGTGACTGCAGAACGTTTTACATTCTGAAGCGATGCAGTTATTGATTTTGCACATTTCCTTTGTTACGTGCTGCTAAGCCAATAGAATCTGTGAAGCCGTCGGCTGTCAAGCTTCCCGTGTTCAGTGTATGAATATGCGTTTACTATAAGTCAACAGTGGGAGACCGCAGACACGTGTACGTACGGCTTTATAAAGTACTCGTCTAAAGGACTACGCCGTAGGAGATGGGGTGAGAGAAATCAAAGCTTTAAGGTTCAATCAAGAGCTTCATCACCAGCATACATTGTGCGTGCCATGAACACCAGTTGGTATCTCTAGCCAGACTCCAGCAATATTGTCATTTACACTGCATGTGAATCAACTGGTTAAGCCAGCCATTTCTGATTTACTTCAGCAAATCTGAACTTGAAAGGCTGTGTCCTTCACTGATGGTGAGTGGGGAGATGACACTGTTAGTAATGATGTATTTTAGTTCCCACACAGTGCACTAGTTTTTGATCTGGTTGTTGAATGTCTGTCTCGGTGGCAGATGAAAGCATGTTCGACAATGTTCGTCTTCTGAAAAATACCAATGTGAACGTGATGTCCAAGATGCAACTTGCGATGATGTGATTTCTTGGATGTACATTTGCTTGTGAATTGTGTTGCGCCTTAAGGAAATGGGAGGGATGTCCATTGCCCATCCACACCTTTTTCTATTTTATGATATCATTGAGTATAGTGGGGAAAATGGTGTCCAAATATATTCAAACCAACAATAATACAGAGAATACTTTTACCTTTTTTTAAATAATCGCCTGAATACGCAGTTTATCTGCTATTAAGTTACTTATTTAAGTTTTCAAGAGATTTATATTCAAATACAAATTCAAATAAATGAAATCCTATAAATGAATGCTGCGAGTCCTGTTTCTATGTGCACGTATACGCTTGTGTTTGAACACAAACTGATGTATGACGCATATTTGTTGACGTGTAGAGACGGTTTCGTTCTTTTGTTTTAACCTGGCGACTAACCCGTCCCTGAGAACACACCCTAGAGTTTGGATTCCACAGCGCAGGGAGCTCAGGTTGGCTATCGTACAACCCCATTTTCTTTTAACAGAGTTGCTGCCCCCGGCATTATCTAAATATTCACACCTCAACCAGTGACGTTACACCCTCACTCACCTCGTGAGGGCATGTGACAAACACGACGGCGCTCAGGACCTGCACGGTGCTCAGGACCTGCACGGTCCTGTGAAAACGGGAGCTTATTTTTAGCGGTGGGGTAGCAGCGGGGTCTGCTGATGCCAAACTCCAGTCCAGAAGGGTTGCAGCACCTGCTCGGTTTCAGGGCCTTTCTACACGCCGAGCTCTTCGGATAGGCCTCTGCACCTCATTACAGGGCCTAAAGTGACTAATCTGATTCAAAGGAAACCACAAAAAAACCCCACTGGAAAATGCAGTCCTCCAGAATCGGAGTGTGAAATCTTTACCATAAAGATCAGCTTGGGATATCTGCCATAGGACTGATGAGCGCTGATCTATAATGGTGCATCAACGGCTGCCCACGTGCTGCCCTTTATAAATGCTCAGAGGCAATGAAACATTGTTCAGTACAGCCAACTTTCTCAATGATTGTTTTTAACAAAATACAAAAAAAAAACGGTTTAGTGCATTTACATTTTTTTTTTTTTAAACAACCACATTGGAATTCATGTTTCGATGGTATATAACAGGCCACCACTGTTTATGCACACCATTCTGGAACTGTAGTTTTGCTTTGGTCCACTGTTGTACACATGTTTTCATTTCCATATTCATATAACATTGCACAAAATATCTTTATACAACAATCTGAATATATTTTTATTACAGCATGGGCTACATTTACACCTATATACTTGTGTATAAATATAAAACGGTGCTGTGCCCCAATGTTTGAAACTTGATTCCGTGAATTGAAATAAAAGGAAACGCACGTTTCACGGCGCCCCTCGGTGGACTGCAGAGCCTCTGCAGTCACGTGTACATGGCTCCGTGTAGATTCTCTAACCTGTGTTCCTTCTGCTTCCTCCTCGCCTGAAACACACACGAGAATGCCCCCAAATGTCACCCACGCACTCCTGCAAGCGAGGCCAGCCTTCATTCGATTGGAAGACGTTTCTTGGGAGTTCTTTTCATTTTGTAAAGATGCCAGATATGCCCAGAAGCCCCTACGGTCTCTCACCTTGTCTTTCTTGAACTCCTCATACTCCTGATTGTCTGTGGGAAGCTCAAGGCGACACAGAGGGCAAGAGTTGGTCTGGGAAACAAGACATTGTTGTTAGAGCAGACAGATATCCTGTTTAGTAACCAAGCTTGGCAGCTATTATGTAGGCTTTGGTAGTGTTGACATAAATATTCTTATCAATACATGTTCAATGGATTCATTCAAGCCTGACCAAGTCAAATAAAGGCCACTATCAGGTAGACAAGGTGGGCGCTACACAGTCAAAAGTAACACGGTAAGCATGGCAAAATAACGAGACTATAACAGGCCGCAACCTGCCCATGGATACAGTAGGCCAACACGAGCCCAACCATACATCAGCGGTTGTCCATTGTTCCTGAATATGACGTCACTTTTTGGGAGTAAAATAATGAAGACTTGCTCTCACCTTCCCCAGCCAGGGCAGAATGCACCCGGCGTGAAAGAAGTGTTCACATGGCATCTTCCGGACCGTCTCCAGCTCCTCGAACTCCAGTAGACACACCGGACATTTCAGGCCCTTGTCTGAGGACAAACGGAAGAAATCGGGCCGTCAGTCGGTAAATCGGTTGTACGGGCGTGTTAAGCGATTTCAGGGTGGTCACCTGCTTGCTCCGGGGTGATGACAACCGTCGGAAGGTTCTGAGTGATAGCTCGGGCAGCGGGAGGAGGGAGGCGATTATCCCAATCTGATACTTCAAATGGGCCCAGGTCAATGTCCATGCCCTGCATTAGTGACCTGCAGGCAGAGCGAACATTGACAACTTCACGGCAATTTCCCCTCCCGGTTGATAAAAAAAATAAAATAAAATAAAAATAAAAACAGCATCGCCTACATAATCTACACTGTTACTGCCATATGTTCGGATGTTACGGATATTCATGACAGCGTAACAGGAGAAGACGAGACTTGTACCTTGCCAGTTCAAGCAAAGCGTTCTGTCGGTATTGCTCCTCTGGGTTGGTCGGTTCGCAGTCATGTTCGTCAAAATACGAGGCCATCACTCCGTCCGTCAACACTCACACTGCCGCTTCCGACTACAAGAAACAAGTAGCTAGCGAGTAAGTTTAGTCCAATCGATCCATAGCGGACCATGCCTTTCTGTGCTCAAGGGATCAAGCGAAATTAGGTTCCTGAGGACCACAATATTACCGTAACAAGTTAACACTTTCATCGAGCTGGAGTAGCTTACATCTAAGAAACACCACCAATTATATTCATTCATTGTTTATTTAATAGTTTGTTTACCTTTAATAACGCTTTCGTATTTTGTGGGAAAAGTTACAGAACCTCTCGATGCACCGTCATTCTACCGGGATAAACAAACGAGTCAATCTAACGACGTGCGGAAATGTTTTGCTGTATCCTATCAGCAGTCGACATTTTCAGACGTGAGCCAATGAACAGGAAGAAAGGAGGCGGGTACATACGGTGTCTGACTTGTTTGTCTGAGAACTCAATAGTGTATACCGGTAAGAGGAAACGCATGAGTCTAGCTATAAAATACAGTAAAATCTGCAAGATAGATGCAGGTATGTAAACATATGCATAGGATATAATGAAATACAATGAAAAACATATTTTTCAAATGGTATTTTGTGGTATTGTGCTTTTTATGGTGGTATTTTTCACTACTGTAAAGCGCTTTGTGCTGGGAATTCAAATAAGGTTAATGATATGTTGATAGTTATGGTTCATCATACCATAATTATGACAAATTGTTATGTCAGTTATGGTTATAAAACCCTGTGCTACTACTTGACAAATGCGCATACAGTAAATAGGGTCACACCCGAGGCAACAGTTGAAACCGTTGAGAAGTTCAGCGTCAGTTGTTTCCATCTTCCACAAAAAGAGAACTTAATTCGAATCACTCCGACTTTGTAAGAAGCTATCCTGTATGAACACTCATGTACATTAAAAATACATTGAAAAAATACATACATTAAATTGAATTTTCTTTATCAAGATCTATTCATTTGGTGAACAATCCGTTCTCAAGCAGAAGAACGGCAGCAGAACTGAATATCTGAAAATGTAAAGCCTGATATTCATGAGAAACAAAGCAATCAAAACCATGTTCTGAGCAGTGATCAGTTTCACAGTGAGTTATCTTTCTCTTACACTACATAAGAATAAAATGTCCCTTTTTTCCCCTTTACTCTGCTAATTGACATGCTTGTGAAACCAAATGAAAATTTCCACATTGTATGGATACTAGCTTCTATTCTATTGTATTCTATTCAATTCTATTCTGTCTATTTGAGTGTGGAATGAATGTTGGTGGCCGAAAGGGTGGTTTGAGTATCTCAGAAACGGCTGATTTCCTGGGAATTTTATGCACAGCAGTCTCTAGAGTTTGCAAAGAATGGTGTGAAAAACAAAAAAAATCCAGTGAGCCAGACTGGTCAAACTCTGTGGATAGGCAACAGCAGCAGAACACCAATGAGTCTAAAAAAGAAGTCTAATAAATACCTAATAAAGTGTTCACTGGGTGTATATTCATGGTGTGTACATGTGTAATTTAATTCTCACTTAAAAGCATTTGAATTCAAGAGTATAAGCACTAAAAACATGAAATATCTTGTTCTGAAAAAGACATGTTATGTTGTTGATGGAGACATGTTAAAGGGAGTGTGCCATGGTGCTTTGCTGCACACATATGAATTTCAATATCAAAATTCAAATTCATAGATGGATTAACATCCATCTGTTAATTCATTTTTTGTGATATTACTAAAAATATTAGTCAACCATGCGCGACCAATTTCCGATGTTTCCGTTGTTTTATCAATTCTCACACAAGCACATAGAATTCACTCAGTAACAGTATACAGGCAACTGAAAACAAAGACAGCACCAATGCTCAGTTATTGTAACATTAATCCAGTTAAATTTAATTACATCACAGAAAAAAAAAACACACACAAAGGAAACACAACAAGCAAAAAATACAAGTTAAGAAGGCTGCATGAGACGTCAGCACTCAGGTAGCAGGATTCCCATACATAACAGACATCACACATTCAGTGTAAAACCATATAAACAAAAGGAAATTTTGCACATTCAAAAAATTCATGTTAACCACCAACTGATACTTGTCATAAGGTTTAAATCTGATGCATTGTCCCAATGTAACAATTGTGCATTTATTGTCCATAAACTGAGGTACTCAGTCACATACCCACATGCCAGTTACGTATTCACATGACATAAATAGATGCTTTTGTTTTTGTTTATCAAATTTGGGTAAATGGAATATACCTGAAAATGTGCAGTTTATTTAAAAGTATCTCTGTAAGACTATACACATGGTACAATCATTTAAGGCTAAGGTGGATTCTCTAGGTCAAACAGCTATAAGAGGAGAGTACAGCAAGTCATTTGTTCACATTCTCTATTGCTAAGAAGATTGAAATGACAGTGTATTACAGTGGTTATGTAACTGGGCTTTGTAACACAGAGGTTGCAGGTTTCATCCCAGCTGGTGTTCTGCTGCTGTCCCTTGGCTGTTGAACAAGGTAATTAACCTGAATGGTTTTACTAGGCCTAAATATCCAGTTGCATTATATAATGGATTGTTATTTGTGTAAAATGCTCTGGATAAGAGCATCTGCTAAATAACAAATTTGGGCAAATTGCACTATCCAGTATGTATAACAGAGTAGCTATGTGAGTGTGTGTGTGTGTGTGAGTGAGTGTGTGTGAGTGTGTGTGTGTGTGAGTGTGTGTGTGAGTGTGTGGCAAAGTGGCATCCAGCTCTGATCATGTGAGCATTAAGCCCATAAACAAGTCTCACTACACAGTGCTAAGGTCTGTAGTCCTTGTCTTATTGAGTGAAATTCAGGTTTCTGAAGCAGCTCATGAAGCATCTGGAAAGCACTGGGTCAATCAGAACCCACATCAGGGGCAGCACTGGGTCAATCAGAACCCACATCAGGGGCAGCACTGGGTCAATCAGAACCCACATCAGGGGCAGCAGCTCAAGTGGATGCACAGTAATCCTGCCGTGCCGATGAAACAGTGGTACCATTTCTTCCTCGGATAGAGAAACAGAACCTTTAGCAAAATCTGACCTTTTTCTCTCTCAAACACTCTTTCACACTCACACACTCTCTCACTCACTCTCTCTCTCACTCACTCTCACTCACTCTCACACTCTCTCACACTCACACACACTCTCTCACACACTCTCACACATGCTCTCTCTCTTTGTCTCACACACAGTCCCTCTCACACAATCTCTCTCTCTCTCTCTCTCTCTCTCTCTCTCTCTCTCTCTCTCTCTCTGTTAATTAATAAAACACTGGAATCAAAGCTCAGAGCAGTCCCTGAAAGGCCCTACAGCTGGCTCCTAGCCCTCCCCTTACCCACATCTATGACCAGATTTCTCTGTCCCGTTGTCCATGTGGCCAGAGCAGAGGAGGATCAGCCATAACTGCCCGCTCCTGTATCAGCTGCCCGACCTCCGACCCCGGCAGTCCTAGGTCCCGTCTGCCGATACCGTGGCAACAGGGCCGTCGCGCTCCTGAGAGCCTGGGCTCTCGGGCAAGTTCATCAGGGTCACCACGACGATGACCACCACCACCACCACCGCCAGGACGCCGCCCAACACCACCTTCATCTTCATGTTCTCCCACCGCTTCTGGTTCTTCACCTTCTTTGTCGTCTTCTCAAAGGCCTTGCTCTGGGGGGGAACACGTGAGGGGTACCATTAGCAACATGCACTGCAGTGTTACACTGTGATCAGCCTTCCCTGAGCGTGACAGGGCGGCCTGTGGCGTAGCGGCACGTAGCGTAAGGTACATGACTGGGACCCGCAAGGTCGGTGGTTTGATCCCCGGTGTAGCCACAATAAGATCCATGCAGCTGTTGGGCCCTTGCGCAAGACCCTTAGCCCCAATGGGGATTGTCTCCTGCTTAGTCTCATCAACTGTACGTTGCTTTAGATAAAAGCGTCAGCCAAATAACATGTGATGTAATTCTACTTTAGTGGCTCACGCATTACTCCAAACTCGGTTCACGTTTTTTAGATGGTTTTTACCTCAGAGGAATGGACATGCTGCAATGACGGACAGATTTTTCTATCATATTCATTATTTTACTATTTATCAATCTAGTGGCCTACTCCAGGCACACTTCCATGAGCCCAGGCTGAGTGTTGGGCCAGAAATGATGCCACCTTTCTGACAGGTTTCAGGTCAGAACTTACCCTAGATCCACACTCACCACATACATTCATGCAAGCAGGAACCAAGGGTTACCAGGACAGCCAGAGAAGTTTGTTTCATCTCATTCATTGTATGAAAAGAGGAAATACCTTTCCAAAAATAACCCTGTAAACTAAAATCAGGATGTAAACTGTACATTCTCCCTCCATCTGATCCCACCCAAAGTGTATTTATGACATGACATTTCCTGGCTATTCTCTAGACTATGGTAGACCTTGGAGATGGGCGCCAATAGGGGATGTCCTGGCTGCTCCAGTGGTCACTTCAATAATTTGCTTTTTTTTAAAATATATAAATATACTTTGTTTTGCTTTTAGTATTATTATTATTTATTATTTTTGTTAAGTCTAATTAAGTGTTAGGGCTGGGGGTGGGTGGGAGGGAGAATGGGGCGAAAAAGTTTGATGTACTTGACATATCTTGCTGATTGTATTTGATCTTATTTGCAAACAGAAAATGAATAAATATATTGTTAAAAAAAAAAAAATTGCAACCGGTACAACCGGAGAGACACACTACATTCTAATAATGGGTTGACTGTCAGGTTCATACGTCGAAAGTACCAGCAGCATTGTTGGAAAGTTCCAAACGGAACATACCCTCTTAACTAGGCAAAAAAAGTTATTTGACTTATCTCCAACGAGTAACCCTTTTTAGGGAAACCTTCTGTCATAGGTGTGAAGTGTGAAAGTGTAAAAAAAAAAAAAAAAAAGTGAAGAAGAACTCTATCTAGTTTAAGGTTTCTTTCTCTGGAAGATTTCACACTTTGCACCTATGATAGGTAGAGGGTTCCATAAAGAACTAAAAAGGGTTCATTGACGGAGACAAGCCAAAAAAACCTATTTTCATGCATCAGCTACAAGTAACTCGAGAGCAGGTCTGCTCTCTGTCTGCTGCGAGCACATGTTTACATGATTGCGTGTCACTCCGGATAAGTGTCTGGTAGACATCCAAATGTGCTCAGCTCTCACCTTCTCCAGGAGTTGGTCGGCCCGGTTCTCCAGCTCCCCGAGCTTGCCAGACCGCTCTTCCGCCTTGTTCATGTTCTCCAGCATAATGACCTTCACCTCCTCCACCTCCTCCTGGGCCTGGCGCAGCCGGCTCTTTCCGTTCTCCTGCGGAGAGAGGACCGCAGCTCCCGTGAGAGCCCGCTGACACAGGGTAAGGGGGGGGGGGGAAGGGTTACCGATGACCCGAAACTGCCCAGTTCTGCTGAACTACGAGCGCCTGGACTTGCCTACCACCGTCAGGACAGGGCAGCAGAATCGCTCCCCCTATTTCGATGCAGACTAAAAACATACCTTTTCAAACTGTACCTTAGTCCTACCTCCTGATTTTATATTTAATAAATAAATAAATTGCACTTATGATGACTGTATGTTTAGAAGAGCACTTCATGTGTATTTTACTAATTATGGATGTGATGCTTTAACTTGTGGAAGAACCTATGCACTTGTATGTCGCTTTGGATTAAAAGCATCTGCCAAATTACTAAAATGTAAATGTAATGTAATGTAATGTAACTGCTGAGTTACACCTACCTAACCAGAGTTAGGCTACCTACAGGGGCAGCCAGGGACCTGGAAGGGTTGGTGGTTCAAGCTTTGGTGTAGCCACAATAATATTCGCACAGCTGTTGGGCCCTTGAGCAATGTATTTATTTATTTAGAGTGAGGGGGGAAGGGTTACTGTTGAGCTGAAATCAATGCTGAGTCACATCTGTGACTGCAGATGTGCTGAGTCACGAGACTGAACATTTGGGGAATATTTCACTTTCGGTGCAGACTTTGTGACACTTTGTCTAGGTAAAAAGACGAAAGAACTATCCTGTTGTGAAAAGAGGAAGGTTAATATGTGTTGAAAGCGTTGCCCACCTATATAAATAAATACATATAATATAAATAAAATGTCCGATGTTTTGCCGAATGGAACAATGGATACACTGTAAACAGACACGAATATCTTTTTTAGGACAGTACGATTAAATGATACAGACATCATCCATCAGAGTTATGTTGTTTTTTCCTACAATGAATTGGAATGGATTCAGGTAATTGTCTTTTTAATCTCACAGTGTTTCGTCTCTGGAACAGGACTACTTCCACCACTGCTATCAAAATAACTGAATTCAGCAACTTTTGGTGACTGCAGGCAGGTTTTTGCAAGACACTGATTTATGTGCTGTTGGTTTCCTTCCTCATTTATAGCAAAACAATGTGAGTATACACCCACTTTATTAGGTATTTTTTAGATTTCTTTTTTAGACTTACTGGTCTTCTGCTGCTGTAGCCTATCCACTTACGCAGCTTAACGCATTGCGTGTTCAGAGATGCTCTTCTGCATACCACTGTGTTAATGTGCGGTTACTAATGTTACAGTCACTTTCCTGTCAGCTTTCCTGACCTCTCTCGTTAACAACTTGTTTTTGCCCACAGAACTGCTGCTCACGGGATATTTTTTTTGTTTTTTTTGCATCGTTCTCTGCAACCTCTAGAAACTGTTGTGTGTGAAAATCCCAGCAGATCAGCAGTTTCTGAGATATTCAAATCACCCTGCCTGGCACCAACAATCAGACCACGATCAAAGTCACTTAGATCACATTTCTTCCCCATTCTGATATTTGATATTTCTCAGTGAGTGTACGCGACAAACCAACAACAATTACCAGTAAATATGATGCTGTTTTAGTTCACAATATTCTTGCACAAGACTATGCAGTAATAGCAGTAATAATAATTAAAAAACGGATTGAATTTTAATAAAGAAAAAAAAAACCCCACTCACTCATGAAGTTGGCAGGATGCAAGTTGTTGTATTTTAAAAAATGCTAACCTAATACATTATGTATGAATTCATACATAGGAACATTCTTTACATTTTTGCATAAGATGAGGATGGTGTTTCAACCCGCAAAACCACCATAAAGAGTGAAACTTTATATATATATATATATATATATATATATATATACTTTTTCCAGCGCCACATAGACTTCAGTAAATACATTGTAGTTTTACAGTAGCAGATGCCACACACGCACGCACGCACGCACACACGCACACACACACACACACACACACACGCACACACACACACACACACAGCACACACACGCTTGCACACACACACACGGCGATGGCATCTTTACTGGGGAAATGCTGCCCCTTTTCAGTTCCTTCCTTCCTCCTCTCTCTCTTTCTCTCCCTCCCCCTCTCTCCCTCTCTCCCTCTCTCTCTCTCTCTCTCTCCATTCCCTGGCATTTCCTGGCACTGGGGTGAATGTACCATCCACTCTGTAATAACAGTGTACATAACGCTATTTATTTAATGATAAAGGCTTTAAAGTTCAACCCAATGGTGTTCATTTGAGACACAAGCAATCCAGTCTTGCTTTCCCACTTAGGAACAAACTTTGCTGTGCTGCAGACGATCTAACATTACCAAGCTTTTAAACTTTTGTCCAAGGCAATGCATGACCCAGATATTACAAATTTAGTAAAATCCACCAATGGTACATGACAGAAGCGTACGATACATCATTACTGTCATGAAGAATTTTACTTGTTCGTACAATATAATTAGTTACTATGACATACTATGATTACTATGATTCTTTTCACAACAAAATTCGCCAAATAACCCATAACATTATTCGATTTTAAAATGACGAACATCGAAATCAACCCGTTATTAACGAATGCTATCTTGCTTGTCCACTATGAATGCTAGTCTGAAGTTTATTATAGTTGAGTTCCCTTTCACCCCTTGTAATATGGCTATAGCGGCGATACGACGAGGTGTATGTCATTTCATAGGAAAGCTCCCAAGGCAGTCAAATAACACATGCATTTGGCAAAACGTTCAGTGTCAAATTACGATCATCAAAATAGACGCGGATGTCACAAATAGGCTACGCTATGAAAAACACGGTTATTTAAACGATAAAACGGGTGCGGTAAAACTTCGTGGCATCAAATGTAGCAGGATTTCAGAGAACATAAAGTTTGCATGTCCTTTTAACACTTTATCTGGCCACTTACCATTTCTCTCTCACGACGTGATCTCTACTGTCGTCCTGGATAGTCAGCAAATTCGAATGCACTCGCTGGGAACTGCCGTCTTCTTTCAAAGTTCAGCTTACACTGCGGAGAGGGAAACGAAAAAACGCATAAAAACGTATCTTCATAGGGTTTTCCCCCAAAACTTCCAGCCCGTGTTTCTTTAACGAGGGGATTTGGTGTAGGACCATGACAGTGATAGTAGGCAGGCACGACCGAGGAGATGACGTATGAAGGGACAGCCTTTTTAGAAGTTACCCCTCTATCAGATTAGAGCGCCTGGCCGGAGCTAAGGGGAGTGGGGGGTATACGGTCCTCTCCATGGAGCATCATTCTAAAAACGCCCTGACGCCCGCACAATCCCCGTTTTTGCTTTCGTTTTCACAAAGCAATTTCGCATGAAGTCATATCCATGGCATACGAAAAAAAAAATGGATATGGGAGAAATAGACAAAAGACAAAGAGGAGGAGATACAATATATATAAAAAATCTACATTTTACAATTCTGAGACTGATTCATAAACTGAGGCAAATTTGAACATTGCACTGCTAATAATTAATTAACCAATAGCGCATTCACCCTGGATGCTCTGACCCCCCCCCCTTTTTTTTTTTCTTCCCCAATATCCCTCTTGTCTATTTTTTTTAGAATGAAATAAAATAAAAACATTTGCACTTACAATGACTGTATTTTTGTTTAGAAGAGCGCTACGGTATTTTACTAGTTATGGATGTTATGCTTTAACTTGTGGAAGAACCTATGCACTTGTAAGTCGCATTGGTTTAAAAACATCTGCCAAATGACGCAAATGTAAATGTAGAAATGTAAATGAAAAACAGGAAGTGGTTTCACAGTTTCCCTTTCATGTTCAGAAAAAGTATGATTCGATTTCAATTTGAAATTTACCATTATTGCTTAATTTCATGGAATTTATCCATTTACGTGAAGTGTTCCACTAGATTATTTCTCATTTTGATGATATGAGTAGGCTATTTATATAATTATTCATTATATCTTGTATAATATGATATACATTATAGTACAGGATGTTATCCCGGGGGTAATGTATAATTTCTGTGTAATGTATAATACCCGCAAATTAAAGGTGTTCGTGTGCACTTCAAATCAAATCCAATGAACAGAAGAAAACAATTGTGGGTGGGTTGCCGGAGGCCATAGCTGCTTAGTTTTTAGAATGCAAAACAGTCACAGATGTGATGGCAGGAGTCGAAGAGGCTACACGCGTGCACTAAGCGTATCTAACCACAAGAGGAAGCCGGCTTTCAAATATAGAAACTGGGTACCCAGGTGGCTCTTTGACAGGCGTTACAGGCAAGATATGACTCGTTTGAGAACGACTAGTCCATTAGCAAACAATGTTTACAAGTGAAAGAATGCACAAGAAGAAGGGTTACTCCTGCACCTTAGACCTCACAAGTACTCACCAGGAGTATGCCGGTTGCCAGTAGTCATCCATTACATTATTGGCATTTGGCTCTGATCCAGAGTGACACACAGTAGACTAAGCAGGGAACAATCCTCCCCTGGAGCAATGCAGGGTCAATGGCCTCGCTCAAGGCTGTGCAGATTTTATTGTGGCTACACTGGGATTCGAACCACCAACCTTGCCTGTCCCAGTCGTTTACCTTAACCACTACGCTACAGGCCACCCCGTGGAAGTCATCTGTAGAGTAGGTGATTCATTGGCACAGGCGGTAAAGCAGTTGCCTGACAGTCGGGGCGTTGCTGGTTTGACCACCTGCCTGGGCTGTGTCGAAGTGTCCCTGAGCAAGACACCTAACCCCTAAATACTCCTGACGAGCTGGTTGGCGCCTTGCATGGCAACCGATTGCCGTCGGTGTGTGTGTGTATGAATGGGTGAATGTTGAATGGGTGAATGTTGTACAGTTGTGCATCAACCAAGTCTGACCCAGGTAGAAAGTTTCACCGATACAAAGTCTCCGGTTGTTGAGTGAACGCTGGCGCAACTAGCTGCCGCTGCTCATCGGAGTTGTCTGTGTTTGTCTGTAGGCTACGTTTAATTTAGTAACTTATACGCACTGTCAACGCCATCGCGTCATGTCATTTTAACTATCTACTATCCCGTCCATCGTCTGGGTTTATGTTGGTCATAAATCCAACAGGACTGATCTGAACTAACATGACTAACCTACCTGCAACTACCTGGCTAGCACCTGTGCTCCGGTGCCCAGCTAACCTCGATTATTTACGTGGTAACATCTCTACGGATCTACCGGAACTATCTACCATCCCAAAGCTACAAACTGTGGATCTACCGTCTCTCTGCTCCTGCTTCTGACCCGATTAAGAGCTGGGGAGTGAACTGTCTGCCACCTAACGCAACGGATTGTTTACGTGGTAACATCTCTACGGATCTTCCGGAACTATCTACCATCCCAAAGCTACAAACTGTGGATCTACTGTCTCTCTGCTCCTGCTTCCGACCCGATTAAGAGCCGGGGAGTGAACTGTCTGCCACCTAACGCAACGGTCTGTGGGCCTGCCTGCTCGCCCGCCCGGCCTCTGTGTCGTTGTGCGAGCCCTCTCATGAGTACCGAGTCTGCTTGGGTAAGTTTCGTGCTTGCTACTTTAGTGGGTGAGTCAGTCTCTTGCTTAGGCGGTTACACTCGCAGGGTTTTGGTTACCTCCGTTGCCAGCCCCTAAGGGGGTCAGTGGTTACACTTGTTGGCTAACGTGCTAGACTACTTGGAAGAGGGCTAGGTGTGTCAGTGCTAACCTGTTGTCTCCGGAACGTCTGCTTGATCGAACCGTTTGGTTGGCTGTTTCCCATCCTCCTCTCCAATTGCTTCTCTGGCTCCTTGTCCATGAGCTCTGGCTGGTACGCTGGTTTCCTCGTGAGCCCTGTCAACATTTGCACCAGCGATTGTGCACCTCATCCATGGCTCTCAGCTACTCATCGGCCTGTCTCCGCAGCTTGCGAAAAAACTGTTACAAATGTCCAGATGCCCTTTTGTCACATCAACACCTCGTCCCAAATACATTCACCGGGGCTCTCGTAGGACATTTGCCCGTTATCTTCACCCTAACAACATTGACTCTCTCTGGAGCTGGACTCGGAACATAAAACGGAACGCTGTACAGCGCATTGCTGATTTCAACAAGCTATGCCCCATAACGCCTGTGAAAGTCCCTCAGAATTATTCTACTTCAAATAATGCATATTTTGCTTTGTTAAATGAATTTTCTGAGCTGCTATCTGCTGTGTGCCCTATGTATTCATCTATCCTGGCTCTGGGTGATTTTAATATACATGTGGATTCAAATAACTGTACCGTTGCTGATAATTTTCTTAGTGTGCTAAACTGTTTTGATCTTACTCAGTACGTAAACTTTCCCACTCACTCGAATGGTCACATTCTAGACCTTGTCTGCACTGCTGGTATCTCTCCATCTGACCTTGGCCCCAAGGATCTCTCTGTCTCTGACCACAAAGCTGTCTTGTTCAATATTGCTGTTCCTGAGCCTCACCGCCGCCCCCGTCCATCACGCTCCATCATGTTTAGGAACACCAAGAACATTGACACAGCTGAACTATTAGACACGCTGCAATCCCAACTCACAGATCAGCCACTTAACATGTGTCCTGATGATCTTGTTCTATTCTACAATTCTCATCTATCTAACATGTTAAATCAGATTGCCCCGTTGAAAACACACACCGTCTCCTTCCTACGCTCTGCTCCATGGTATACACCTGAGCTGCGTAAAAAGAAGGCTGCTGGCCGCCAACTGGAGCGGCTTAGCAAAAAGACTGGACTAACGGTGCACATGCAGGCATATAAAGACCATGTCCTGGCCTACAAGGAGGCTCTTAATGAGGCTAAATCTGTGCATTACACCAACATTATTGCCAGAGGTCAGAGTAACCCTAGAGCCCTCTTCTCCACAGTCAACAAGATACTCCAGCCTACCAAACCCTTTCCACTCACCCCTTCAACTGATATCTGCCGTGAGTTTCTTAATTTTTTCCAAAACAAAATCCGCACCATCTACAGTCAGTTTCAATCACTCCCTACTGCTGTCACGCCGAGTGGTGCTCCCATTTCCCATACCTTACCAGCTCAGCTGTTCTCAGCCTTCACACCTGTCGACGAGCACTTTGTCCATGACCTTGCCACTAAGGCTAGGAGCACTACCTGCCTCTTCGACCCTATGCCTACCCCACTGGTCAAAAACTGCCTGCCAGCTCTATGCCCCATCCTTGTTCATATTACAAATTTATCTCTTTTAACTGGTTCTGTTCCTTGCTCACTCAAAACTGCAGCTATCACCCCTGTCCTTAAGAAATCTGGAGCAGCTGTTGATGATCTGAAAAACTATCGACCCATCTCAAATCTCCCATTCATAGCCAAACCCCTTGAGCGCACTGTTTCTTCCCAACTCCAAGAACACCTGACACATCACAGCCTATGGGAAGTGTTTCAGTCCGGTTTTAGGGCTAAGCACAGCACTGAGACGGCCCTGGTCAAGGTCGTAAACGACCTGCTCATTGCTGCTGACACAGGCCTTGTCAGCATTCTCCTGTTGCTGGACCTCACTGCTGCCTTCGACACGGTCTGTCACAACACACTGCTCACCCGGTTGGAAACACTCTTGGGTATCACTGGCACTCCACTCTCCTGGTTTAGGTCATATCTCACAGCGAGGGAATAGGTAATTTCAGGTCTCCCAGTTCACCCCTCTCACATGGTGTTCCCCAGGGTTCTGTCCTAGGTCCCCTGCTCTTTGTCATTTACATCTTCCCCCTTGGTGACATCTTACGTCAGTATGGTTTAAACTTTCACTGCTATGCTGATGACATACAGATTTATATTCACACTAAGCCCTCCCACACACTCCCTCCCTCCAATCTGGTCACCTGCCTCAATGCCATTAGCACCTGGATGACACAGAATTTTCTCAAACTTAACCATGACAAAACAGAAGCCATACTCATTGCCACACCAGCTGTATTGAAAAACTCAAACTATCACATCTATCCATCCCCGGCTATTTCACTACCACTACCTCTGAAGTTAAAAACCTTGGTGTCATTATTGATTCTACCCTCTCATTTGACACTAGCATAAAAAACATCACCAAAACAGCTTTCTTCCACCTCAAAAACATTCCCAAACTCCGCCCCTCACTTAACCCCACCGCTGCTGAGACTCTCATCCATGCATTCATAACCTCCAGACTTGATTACTGTAACGCCCTTCTCTTTGGTATCTCAGCAAAGAGATTAAACAGACTCCAATACATTCAAAATTCCACTGCAAGAGTTCTCACCCGCACTAGGCCCTGGCGACACATCACTCCCATCCTCCATCAACTACACTGGCTCCCTGTGCAATACCGTATTCAATTCAAAATCATTCTACTTGTTTTCAAAGCCCAACATAATCTTGCACCCTTTTATCTTTCAAACCTCCTGACCCCATACCAACCAACCCGCACCCTACGCTCCACCAATACCCACCTCCTGCTCACCCCCACTGCACATCTCCGTTCTGTGGGTGACAGGGCGTTTAGTGTAGCTGGCCCCAAACTCTGGAACTCCCTCCCACTTGCACTACGGAAAATCACCTCACTGTCCACCTTCAAATCCAAGCTCAAAACTCACCTTTTCACTCTTGCTTTTCCTCCCTACTCCTAACTGACCCCTCCATCTCACTCTCGCCTTGTACCATCCTATTGTTGTTTGTTGTTTTATATACTTTATTTTGTCTACATTTTTGTATAGTGTCTTTTAATAAGTGTACAGTGTCTGTCCCTATATGTTGTTTTATGACTGCCACTTGCCACTACTGTACAGTGTCCTTGGGTGACGTGAAAGGCGCTTTAAATAAAATGTATTATTATTATTATTATTATTATTATTACAGTGCTTTGGACAATATGTGCATATAAACGCCAGTTATCCCTGATTGGTACCAGCGTTCCTGAAAGCCTTCATGGGGTTTACCGTACATTGTTGAATATGATTACATCGTATGTATTCTCCAGGGCTCACCCGCAAAAGGGATGTCAATGTCAGAGGGACTACACCGATAATAAAAATGAAATAAATAAGGACATGCTTCCGAGGTGTGAGGCACCTGTCTGGACGGGTGGGGTCGTATTTCTCCCCTGAGAATACAATACACAATACTCAACCCAGGCAAGACTGAAATGATCTTCATTCCTGCTCTGACCTCGCCCCAGCTGGATCTCTCCATTTCCCCAGGGGACGCCTCACTGACGCCAACACCCTGCACAAGGAACCTCGGAGTGGTGACGCCCTCCCTACCTCCCTTTAAACCTTAACTGTTGTCTTTACTTGTGTTATTAGGATCATACCTTTGCTAGTTCTGTTTGGCTAGGTAAGCTGTTTATTCATATATTTGCGTGGTGCAGTATTTATAAAATAAATAAATAAATAAATAATAATAATAATAAATTACAAATCTGGTGATCAAATAGGCCCTAGTTCTTATCTTTGTTGTTGGTTATGGGTATGCACTTTGCACTTTGAACGTCTGTACGTCCGCCAAATGCCATTAATGTAATGTAATGTAATGACTCAATGCATGATGTAATAAGAAAAACAAACTATTGACTCCTACACTTGTAAACAAAATCAACAATAACAATCTTAGTAATGTATTCAACAGTCTCTAAAAGTTCAGAAACCCATTGGCAGAACAAGGGGGGGGTCATATGAAAAGATTTTGGACCCTGATTTCACGAGGTTTTTCCTCTGCCTGTGTGTCAGCTGATGTGTGCGGATCTTGTGGGCGCTGATCAGACAGCATGATGCTAAAGGATTCTCTTTCCAGTCAGGACAACAATGGCGTCTCTTCAGTGCTGAGCGGCACAGACACAAAGGGAATATTCATCCGCTTGTTTTCTACTCTTTCATTACGTGCGCTCGTGTATAAGTGCGTGCATGCGTGCGTGTGTGTGTGTGTGTGTGTGTGTGTGTGGGGGGGGGGGGGGGGGGAACGGTTGCTCACATTCACGTGGGGTTTGTAACGAACTAGGACGGGTGACTAAGCAATAACACTAGCACTGTTGTATTATTTAAACCCTATCCATGCATCGTTAACGACGTATGTTCACATCAAACCATTGTAGTCGATTTCCTGTATAAGTTTCTTTCAGGAAAATGGTTTATGTGACATTAATGTGAGGCTTTTTTTACAGCTGTACAAATTGATCATTGACTGAAGGATGATAGGCTCATTTATAGCAGTCCTTAGGATTCAGTCAGATGTGACAGGCAACACACTCTTCTAGCTTCACCAATTTACCCAATAAAACTGGACATAGCTGAATAGTAATGTATGTAATGTAATGTAATGTAATGTGAAATGTAATGTAATAGCACCTATTTATTTCATACATCTACCATATCTCCTTTGCTGTATAGTTCTGTGTTAGCAGCGCTACTGCGGTGGCATTAATGTGTGGTATGGGCCAGGTTCAGACCATCCTTTTCTGAGATTTGGTTCAAAGTTTGTCTGAATAATGTTTGGGTCCCAAAACGAAGGCCTGTAAAATATTTCTGTTCAATTCCAATGTTTTTATATATTTTTTTTGGCCCTTGATATTTTTTCATTTTTACACTCTCAAAAATGTGGAAAGCCATGTTTGGCCATTCATATCTTGTATTGTTCCTTCCTTACCAAGGAACTTACTTGTAGGATGGAAGACAAACATCATCTCGGTGTGACTGAACCAATAAACGCCTGTACTTCATGACATTTTTTGCCAAGTCATCTCCATGCCAAGGCCCTAGATTGGGGGCAGAATGAAAAAAAACCACGAGTGATATTGAGGGTATGATAAGCCCATATGTTATCAATCTTTATTTGTTCAGCAAATACGACCTTTTATTAATTTTGTGCCAATATTTGAGGTCTCTACTACTAATAGACATATAGATATTAAGAATAAAACAAGGCGTGGTCATTTTCATAGGACCAGAATTATATGTGGGGTAGCTAGTAGGAACATGGAAATTGCTTGATGTACGATTATTATGTCCTTCCGTGTTCCCTTCATATATAAATACACAGTTAAAGGCAAAAAACGCCCATGATGAAGAACAGGGTCACCCCTTATTATCTCCACTTATGCCTCTGAAATATTGATTTGAGTAAAGAAATATATGTTTTCTGCAGGCTCATTTTACTACAGGTCATTAATGCGAGCTATATTATTTACTATCAGGGCCTCATTATAGAAGAAGGCATTAACTGTGATAGATGCTATATTCAACGGAGTGGTAAAATTTTATATCCCATATTTAAAATAGAGTAAGACACTCAATTAAAAAATTAAAATCATTAAATTGAAAATGGTGTGCAAAACAGAGGGACATTGGCACTTTGTACCCGTACATAAAGCACTTTCCATGTTCCTACTTGCTACCCCACATATCATTTTGGTCCTATGAAAATGACCAAAATATGCTACCACACCTTGTTTTATTCATAATATCTTCATGCCTATTGGTGCTAGAGACTTCAAATAGAGGCACAAAATTTATAAAAGTTGTATTGCAGAAAAAATAAAGATTGATACCATATTGGTGCAAATTGTGGGCTTGTAGTGCCCTCAATATCACATTTGACATAAAGAAAACATGTTTGTCTTCTATCCAACAAAGCTTGGTGAGGGTAGGAACAATATTTGTCAAGATATTAATTCCCAAACATGGCTTCCCAGATAAGACGTTTTTGAGGCTAAAATAAATATGAAAACATAGGATGGGAACAGAAATATTTTACAGGCCTTGGTTTCAGGACCCATTGGGACACAACTCACTTACCACTGCAAAGATTTCAGATCCTTCCTTTCCTCAAAACATACTGCATGAGATCTTCACACTACAAACAGCAGTCCTCTTCCTTTTCGCCCAGAGAAAACATCAGCCAAGCGTCTGACAAATGATTAAAATGTAAATGTAAAATAAAAAATAAAAAGATCTGGAAGTTACCAATGGCGAGTGCTTTCAGAAGAATTCTAGCGGAAGGCTGACGATGCCTTCCACTGCAGTATTGAAATAAAAATCCAAACTTTAGTAAGAATATAGAAATACACACATAGATGTTAACACACAGACTGTCCTGATGAGAACTGATGAGGGTTCATCCAGGTGAGAATTTGTTTAACATCATTTGTTTAATGCACCCCTCCCCCGTCCAATGAGCTTACAAGAGCTTTTATTAATTTTGTGCCAATATTTGAGGTCTCTACCGCTAATAGACATGAAGAAAACATATTTTTTTATTTAAAAATGCAAGTCTTGTAAGCTCATTGGAAGGGGGAGGGGTGCATTGTTTTGTTATTTAAACACCTTGGTACCTAGTGGTGTTCAGGATTACTTTTATCTTAACAGATGCTACAAGACCTGTAGAATTTTTTTATTTTTAGAACAAAATAAAGACCACTCACCATATTTAGGATAAATCCTACATCAGTTTCACCCTTCTTCCCTCAATTGGAATTGCATGACACTGCATGTGGTGAAACGTATAACTTATGTAGGAATAGATCCCATGCATTTTGAAATACGGCAGGTGGTCTTTATTTTTTCTAAATATGAAACTTTTGACAGGTCCTGGACCATCTGTTAAGATAGACATGATTATGTACCAATATGTGTAATTACAAAATAACTAAACAATGCACCCCCTCCTCCCAATGTGCTTACAAGATTTCAATTTTCATGTAAAAATTTTACTTTTGAATGCAACTCACTTATGATTATCTGCTTAAACAAGTACAAATCATATAATGAAATATTACGTGTTTATAGACAGGTTTATACAGTTTAAAACAACTAGGATAATAAAAAAAACTGATTTAAGCAGGTGGTTTTAATGTTGTGGCTGATCGGTGTACGTTTAATATGTATAAAGTGTATTCACGGTCATCAATCATGCGTCTCAGTATCATTTCGCCCTCTAGTGGACATAATCTATACTTACGGTATTGCAATTGAAGAATTAACATAATAAGCCTCTTTCCACCACAGGAACATTTTCAGGAAGCTTTTGAGGAACTCAGGAAAAGTAAGAAATATACTCAGTATTTAGGCCAAGAAAAAAAGTGTAGGCAAATACTATTTATTGCACAATCAGACACAGCTTATCATAGACTTCTCATTCATATACTTTTTTTTTTTTTAATGCAAAATAAAAACCTATGGAAACCATGACTGGCCAAAGAACCCAAAGTACTCGCCCAACATATGATTAAATAGAATAGATTACTTGTAGCTGGTCAAACTTATGTGACTGTATATTGTGGGGCAGTTGAAAAGGGGCAATTAAGGATCAAAATAATATTTTTAAGAAAACCATTTTAGGCAAACATTTCAAATGTGTTTCAGGACAAAATAAACATCTTTCTGTGGGAACTGACACAAGTCAAATTACTTAGAGGGCAACAATCGTAGAACCTACTGTGTTGCAGCTTGATTTCTTATGGTTTATTATTATTATCATCTTATGGTTTTATTATTGAAAGGGCCACTTGAAAGAGTTACAGTAATCAGACAGAATAAAATGCATTTTAATTTCATTAAGAATTTTCCGATAATAATAAAACATAAATAAACTCTGATCCGAACAGCCGAAGGATTTAGAGGCGGTACGTTCACAAATATACACGGACAGTCTTCAGCCATACACAAGCACAGGGGATGATTTCTTGACCTTGCAAAAGCCAGGCTGACAATGCAACGGTCGCACAGCTAAGAGTCTTGGCGAACATGCACATCCAAAACGGCAACCGTGCCCACCTCCGACTTTCAAAGGGCTACGAAAAACAGGCAGTGTTTTTTTTTTTTTTTTTTTTTTTTTTTTTTAACAGGCCGGATGTTGGCCCGATCCGGTCTGGCTCTGCGCAGTCATCACAAGATGGCCGCCCTAGAAAGGACGGACGTACCGCTCAGTTAACGACGCGCTGCGTTAATCCTGCCAATCAGCCACTCGATATGGGACATTACGGCCATCAGGTTTCCTATGCCCATGGTGCTTAGCCCCTTCTAGGGACAATCGTTCAGCACACACAGGCATATTGAACCTGAACGACGAGCTTAAGGCAGGGCGATGAAATCAGAAGCTAATGATCCGACTACATCTTCCCCATTGCAGTGCCCCCTAGAGGACTGGAGGTTCACAGCTATACCGCTGTTGTTGTAAATCGCAGATTTCTCAGCTATAACTTCACCTGGAGTACTGGGAGATGGCGGAGGGGTGCATCCCAATACTCCAAACAGGTATCCCTCCTTTCCTCAACCTGCCGCGCTTACCCACGGAGTGGAGGAAACGACAGCGGTACCGGGGAGCACCCCTGCTCGGTCAGAGCTCTCTGCAGGGGTAGAGGAGGTGAAGGGCTTCACCGTCAGAGCAGACGAGGAGCCTCAGAGCACAGCAGCACAAAGTGTCCCGGAGGAGAAGCGCAGATCTGGGATCAGTTTCCCCGCGGTCCGCATCCCATCCGTACCCATTACGAGCCAAGCGGGGAAACGGATCCTAGATTTGCGCTCCTGTCCCGAGACACAGCACGCATGCAAGCTCAGTCGTCACCCAGAGAGACGGGTGCACAGGAAGAGCCAATCAAGCGCACAGACGCAGAGGCACAGGAAGAGCCAATCAAGCGCACAGACGCAGAGGCACAGGAAGAGCCAATCAAGCGCACAGACGCAGAGGCACAGGAAGAGCCAATCAAGCGCACAGACGCAGAGGCACAGGAAGAGCCAATCAAGCGCACAGACGCAGAGGCACAGGAAGAGCCAATCAAGCGCACAGACGCAGAGGACGAGTAGCCCAGCCTCCCACCTGATAGGCTGCATTGGTCACATGATCAGGTGGTGGTGGGGGGGGAGGGGTTTGGGCTGAAGCACATAGCAACAAAGTGGGGAGAGGGGGGGGGGGGAAACAAAAAACCTACAAATAAAAAAAGAAAAAAAGAAAACACAAAACAGTATGACTGTTCTCATTGCATACATTCCCTCTAATACATTTTCACTACGATTCCCTATTAACTTATGTTCATGTGGCCACTCCGTGCCCCCCAGCCCTCCTCAGCAGTGTGGATCAGTGGCACCATAAAGTGCCTCATCACAACTCAAACAACAACTGGAGCTCCTTGCTAATTTAATTCTAAAATGCACCGTGTTTTGGTTAAACTTACATACCAACTAATATCTCGTATTAAATTTGTGTGGCAACTGAAACCATTCACTCAGTCACCGATGCTCGTCCTTCAAAAGATGGGTCAGAAGGCTGTACAGTCCGTGAACTGAAGTTAAAATGGCAATTGCCACAAGGTCTCAATATGAGTGCTTGTGCTGACTAATTGAACAGGTTAAATTAAGATTACCACTTCCCTTGTGCTAGGCCAGCGTAACTCAACTCCACGTCCTGCGGGCCGCAGTGTCTGCAGGTATTTGCTCCTACCCTGCGCTACACCGCCTGATTTCACTCATTAGTTTATTATCTGCACCAAGCAGGTAACATAGTGGTTTAGCGCACGGTTGGAGCAAATACCTGCAGACACTGCAGCCCACAGGACCTGGAGTTGAGCAGCGCTGATCTAGGCCAACATCAGATAAGCACATGGCTGAGGAGAAGCTTCTTGAACTAACATATTTCGGTCTTGATTCTAGACCCCCTTTTCCATAAATCAATGACAGCTGATATATAAATACAAATTAGGCTCACCTATCTATCTGCAATAAAAACCAGGCTGTATAGTCATTTATAGGCTCTCTGGATTGGGGTAATTTCACCATCTAGTGTTTAAAAGTGGTATTAAAAGCTCAGGAAGCCTCGGGAGGAAATGCTTGGTATTTTTGTGGCCAGGTGTGAAACATACCAATGTACATTTCTAAAGGAGGGGACTATGCCTGCACTTCAAAGTGTACTGGTTTGTACACTTGTGAATATGCATTTGCATTGCTCGCGTGCGTAGATCTGGGCTGGCCTGGGGGACTGTGGGAACGGCTGGACTGGATACAGGTCCGAGTGGATTTTGGGGGAGCTGGTATTGGCAGGGGGGGGGGGGGGGGGGGGGTCAGTTTCTCTCAGGGCGCGCGGGTGGGGGACGGGGGGGTGGGGCTGCTGGTGGGGATGACCCCCGTGGCGAGCAGGATGATGATCAGCAGGATGACCAGCACGATCACCACGATCACCACCACCAGCTTCACGTTCTTCCACCAGTACGAGCGGGCCACCTTCTGAGACGTGTGCTTGAAGTTCTGGGCCTGGAGGGGGGGGGGGGACAACGAGGGGGGGTTAAAGAGATGAGGGGGGGGGGGGGTGTGGAGGCACGGAAGAGGAGGAAGATAGGATGCAGGAGAGAGAAGGGAAGAGGACAGATCTGGTCATCTTGCGTGGTGAAGAACACGGACTGATGAACAAGCAGGGGCAGGAGACGGAGAGAGAGACGGGGAGAGAGAGAGAGAGAGAGAGACAGAGACAGAGACAGAGACAGAGACAGAGAGAGAGAGAGAGAGAGAGAGAGAGAGAGAGAGAGAGAGAGAGAGAGAGAGAGAGAGACAGAGACAGAGACAGAGACAGAGACAGAGAGAGAGAGAGAGAGAGAGACAGAGACAGAGACAGAGACAGAGACAGAGACAGAGACAGAGACAGCGAGAGAGACAGAGAGAGAGACAGAGAGAGAGACAGAGACAGAGACAGAGACAGAGACAGAGACAGAGACAGAGACAGAGACAGAGACAGAGAGAGAGAGAGAGAGAGAGAGAGAGACAGAGAGACAGAGACAGAGAGAATGCTTACCATAAGACAAGAGCCTGCATGAGAGATCGAACAAGAGCAAGAAAGAGAGGGAGGGTGAGAGATGGAGGTAATGGGGAGAGGGAGGCGCTGGTGCTGGGGGGAATGAAGGCCTCACCCCAGCCTGGAGGTCCTCTGTTTTGTCCATCAGATCGTCCAGCCTCTCTCCGCGTGCCAGGATGCGGTCCACGTTCTGGGTCATGATGTCCTTCACCCCGTCCACCTGCGACTGCAGAGCCTTCACCCGGTTCTGCTCCACCACCTCCTCCTCCTCTTCCTCCTTCTCCTTCTCGCCCCGCTCCTGTGGGAGGAGAGGAGGTGCTCGAGTCACAGAGGAGCGAAGGACGCCTCCATTCTCCTCCTGAGGAGACCAACTGCCATCGCAGTCTGTGACACAGTCACCCTGTGATTGGTGGAGGGGTTAGACCGGTCCCGGAGGGCCGATCTGTGACAGGTTTTCATTCCAGCCAATCATGTTTTAGTTTTCCGACAATTGTATAAACAATGTCGGGTCACTCTTGTACTTGAGCAAAGGACTATCTTTAGGGTACACCTGCAGTCTGCAGCTCATACAAATGTCAGATCAAGACACGGTTGAGCTAATTAGGTCATTAACAGCAGAAGTTGGCACGAGTGAAATGAGGCCGGAAACCATTTTTTTTTTAAACGTATGCATGACACAGACACCAGCAACCTCGCCCTAGAGTCCCACAGAGAAGCACTGCCCAGGGAGCAGGGAAGGTTTGGGACAGGCGCCTTGGGTCGGGAGGGTGGCGGTACTTGGCTCTCTCCAGGCCTGCAGGGCAGTGACTGCTCAGAGCAGCCGATGAGAGTGTGGAGAGATCAGCTGCAGCAGCTGATGGGAGTGTGGAGAGATCAGCTGCAGCAGCCGATGGGAGTGTGGAGAGATCAGCTGCAGCAGCCGGCTGTGTGCATGCACAGTCTGGGGGAAAGGAGTGCCAACATGCAGCCTCACAGATCACAAGGGCCATCAGGACTGGAAATACCGAATGAGGAGAACAGAAAAATTGTGGGACTAAAATAAATATATCAAGTAATTATATAGAACTCAGTGAACACTTTATTGGGTATTTATTACACTTATGTTTTAGACTTATTAGGTCTCCTGGTACTGTAGCCCATCTACTTTTTGCCCATCCTGCTTTGACACTGTGTTCAGAGATGTTCTTCAGCATACCACTGTTATAATGCGCTTCTCTCCCTTAACAGCGTGATTTTGCCCACTGAATGTTGTTCATTTTTCTGAGATATTCAAACCTCCCTGTCTGGCACCAACAATTATTCCACGGTCAAAGTCACTTTGATCACATTTCTTTCCCATTCTGATATTTGGTCTGAAAAACAGCTGAACCTCTTGACCTACATGCTTTTATGCATATTTAGTTGCCGCCACACGATGGGCTGATTAAATGGTAAATGGTAAATGGTTGGAATTTATATAGCGCCTTTATACAAAGCGCTGTACAATTGATGCTTCTCATTCACCCATTCATACACACACTCACACACCAACAGCGATTGGCTGCCATGCAAGGCACCGACCAGCTCGTCAGAAGCATTTAGGGGTTAGGTGTCTTGCTCAGGGACACTTCGACACAGCCCGGGTGGGGGATCGAACCGGCAACCCTCCGACTGCCAGACAACTGCTCTTACCACCCCATTATATATTAAACATTTGCATTAACAAGCTGGTGTACAGGTCTACCTAATACACTCAGTAACCACTTATATGTATAATAATGACATATAATATATTTAAAATAATTCGAGAAATTAAATGACTAGCCAAGTCAATCGGTCCGAACAAACACATTTTTGTATGCTATTGTTAGGTTCTCAAATGCCAAAATGGGTCTGATTCCAAAAGGAATGAACAACACCCTGTAGTACGTAAGACTGTTAAGCAGATTGCCTGCGCTGAGAACATACCGTAGCATTCAGAAATCTGAAAGTAACCAGCAACATAATAGATGGTTTAATTATAGAAGAGCATGCTTTTGGTGCGTCTGAAGAGGCTACGTGTCAGGAGTGGAGAGAGAATACACAGCAGCCCTGCATTCCTGGCCCTTTGCGTCAGGGACAGAGGCATTCAGGTATTTACACCAGAAGTGTTTAGCTGCGTGCTGGGAAACACCATTATCCCATCACCAGGCAGGGCGAGGCAGGAAGTCAGTGTACAAAAACAATGCTCCCTTTTAAAATTTCCATGACAAATTAATTGCTAGTGCGGTGAGTCAGCATGTTTTCACATTGTCACGGATTGAACATCTTGGTTGTGTAGAACGGACCATCAGCAAATCTGCACAAAAATATTTCTTGATCCGAGTATGAAAAAAAAGAAAGAAAAAAAAAGTATTAAGTACTTGGTATGGCAGCATGCATCTCGAGCTCTACAGGTGATTTGAGTGCTAAATGTAAATTCTGCATGTTGCTTTGGCTAAAAAGCATCTACCAAATAAAATAACTTGATGATAAACTGCCTTATACAAATTCTACACAATGTATTCTCAGAACTAGATAAACTAGCAGAATAACATTTTTGGGATTGTTTTTTTCCATGTAAATTTTAAATACTTGCTGGAATTGTAGATGCCTGCAGTACTTTGCGCAGCTTGAAGCTTTTCATGGAAGTAAGAAAATGAATGCCCTACGCAGCTGAAATATCACATTAAATTATTTGTTCAATAAAATGTAAATTAAATTTATACAACTGCCTCCAGCACATTCAACAAGTGCCAAATGAGACCAATTTAGAACTTAACCTTATACTGTATGTATCTTCTGAGTGTGTCTCTAAGCATGTGCATGTACACTCAATGAGTAATTTATTAGGTAGACCTGTACACGTGGTTGTTAACATGAATATTTAATCAGCCAATCATGTGGCAGCAACTAAATGCATAAAAACATGGTCAAGAGGTTCAGCTATTTTGCCAGACCAAACGTCAGAATGGGGAAGAAATCTGATCTAAGTGACATTAATTGTGGAATGATTGTCGGTGTTTTGACTATCTCTGAAACAGACGATCTCCTGGGATTTCTAGGGTCTCTCAGGTTTGCAGAGAATAGTGCAAAAAAATTAAAATTAAAAAAATCCTGTGAGCAGCAGTTCTGCAGACAGAAACGCGTGTTAGACTGGTCAAAGCTAACAGGAAGGTGACAGTTGTGCAAATAACCACACATTACAACAGTGGTATGCAGAAGAGCATCTCTGACCACACGACACAAGAAAACCTATAAGTGGGCAGGCTACAGCAGCAGAAGTAAGTAAGTCTAATAAATACCTAACAAAGGGCTCACTGGGTGTATACGTGTGTGCACACCTGACTAGCAGGAGGGAGCTCCCATTTCAAACCCCACGAGGCAGCATGCACAGGTACACTCAGCCACAAACAAAAGGTGTCGCCAGGCGACGGCAAGATGAGCTTTGTGACTGCACCCACCCAGTGTCTGCCGCAAACAGCTCGGCACGAAACCCGGACCAAATGGCTGGCTCCTATCACATGGCAGCCGGTCCTTAACCCTTCACGGTGTGACATCACAACACGCGGCTGGAGTGTCCTCAGCCGAACATTCTACTGCTGATGTCACGACCACTGCGGTGGTGAAGGGCGTTAGCAACGATAACAAGGCCCATAAAACCAGCACTCGGACGAGCATCACCGGATCTCAGACAAGAAGAACGTCCATGTTAACAGTCCACAGGAATTCCCCTCATCGTTTCCTTAAATATAATTACCTGGTAAAACGAGGCAAACGACAGTAGGCCCTGTCACTGAACACACAAACCGTATCAAACCCTTCTGTAATACAGACTGAACCCATCTGAGAAATAATCATTTTGACATGCATGACAAAAAGGAAAGCATGCAGGCGTTGGGAAGCACTTTTAGCATGTTCCAGCAACCACCCTGATCGGAAATTTACTAATAACAAATCACCACAAAGAATACCACTTAACGTAATTTACATTTGCATTACATCACCGCAATTTAGACGGGTGTCATCAGTGCACTTTAAACGACTGGATTTGCGTCACTTGTTTGTGCATCGCAGTGTTATCTCCAGACAACACTGCGATGACCATGATCTGTCTTTGTTGAAAAGGCATGGGCAGTGAGATTACATTTTAATGTGGTCAGCCCTGCTGTGCGAGGACTGGTAACAGCATTAAGCAACACGACGCCTCCGCACGATGTCAGCACTCGCTTTCAAGCGAGCGTTAGAATTTCCTCATCGTTGCGGGAGCATCTGCAGGACAAACAGCCACTAGCCCTCACTGACACTTGGCTCAGTCAGTTCTGGGACAGCCCCTTGTAAAAGATGGTGAAATTAGCATTATCGTGTAGGAGGAGCGGTTAGGAGGTGAAGTGGGACTGGGCATGGGTTCTGATGCGTTAAACATCGTACACAGCAACACTTGCACTATGACACGGACGCCAGTACTTGAATTCAATATAAAACTTTTGCACAACCCTTTGATGATGCAATTGTGAACTAGTCTACGTTATCAGAGGGACCCAGCCCATCAGATAAGCTGTGACAGACCTGATGCAACTTCACTGTTTTCTGCAGGTCACACATCATCAGCAGCCAAAGCCAGACACACCCGGTCACATAAACGGACTAATCTACACTTTATATTCCACTTGGGCAGGGCTAGGGCTACCCTGGTCCTCGAATGCCAGAGATGGTCCTAGTTTGTGCCCCATCCAAACCTACAACTACCGAATTGGAACACTTAAATTAGTTGTAATTAATCCGGTTTAATGAATGCAGAAGACCATATGCTGGAGGCACTCAGCACTTCACCACAGAGGATATCCCGGCTGAGCCTTTTAATCATCCATTAAAACGGAGCAAAACAAAAACCAGAAACGTTACTGGCCCTCCAGGACCAGGGCAGCCTACTCCTGCACTAGGGATTGGATGAGTCTCGCCCAGTCACACAAACCCGGATACTTTCTCTCCTCTCACTGATGATCATCCCACACAATATGGGGGTGAAAGCGGAGATTCTACACTTGAACAAGTATCAGATAGCCGTTTGATTACTATCGGTCTCGACCTCTGTCAAGTCATCTCGTTTGCCGTTTCCTCTCTCGCGAAGCTTGGCACAGTTGGATCACCGCTCTAAATGGTGACCATCACCCGAATGGGCAATGTAAGCCTACCTGCAAGGGTGTAAACGTGGGCAATCTCGGTTTGGTTTTGTTATTGCTAAAATTAGCTAGAGCTAATTTCCCCATTTAAGAATAATGAAAGTTGCGAGTAGGCGATGTATACATTCGGAGCAGCAATTGTAAGAGCAACCCTTGTAGGCCTGTCATTTAGACGTGATTTTAAAGATTTGTCACAGCCGTTGCCTTACATGCTCACATTCTTACAAATGTATGTACTTCATATTCGTGGAGCGTTCACAAGTACCTTCTCAGAATAACAAGGAATTTAGCAAACACGAGTTGGCTATTCTGGCATACCAAGCAGTAACAGCCTTAAGGAAGACCTAAGGTCTTAATTTCAGTTGAAGGAAATGCCATGAATAAGACTCGAGGTGGCTCGTTGCAATTTAATCGTAGAAGTTAACATTTCCAGATTGGTAATTTTCTGAATGGCATTAACAATGGTAAAATGTAAAGAAAGAAAACAAAAAACACATCTAGGCCTCGTTTTAATTGTTAGAGTAGGTCGTGACATCGCCACCATTCCCTAAACTTTTAAATGCTCCGGATTTTCCATTTCGACGTGTAGCCTAAATCAATTAATCCAGGCCTATTGAAACAATGATAGTGATGGTATTGCAACTAAAGGAAAACTAAATGTATATCACTACGATAGCTGGCCTATTTTCTGAACAGTTAAAATCGTGCGATTGCCATCTTTGTAACTTTTGTTAGCTTGCGACTTTGGGAACATAGTATTGCGCTCTCGTTTCGACACAAAAGCAGCTCGTCTTGAATTACAGGGGTCTCCGTGTGCTTCCGCCAAAGACGGCCATCAACCATTTTAAAGTTTGAAACGGACTTGTTTCATCAGGGAAAGTAATATATGTGCATTTTGAGTTGTCCTAGCAGGTAACCGATCCCTTAATGGCATTCATTTATCAATCTACAAATTGCTAAATACAAACAAGTTCAACAAGTGTGCTCATTTGCCTCGCGTTGACTGCGTTGACTACACAGACACAAAGAAAACTAGACTCGTCTAATGTAGGTTAATATATGTAGGCTATAAAGACTAACCAAATAGCCTATCAACATGTAATAAACCACCTTGTAAGTACAATTTGGACAACACCTACCATGTTATGTTCCATATTTCTTTTTCAAAAATGGGGAAACCACACGTCCACAGTGATGACGCAGACTGCCCACAAAATCTGTTAAATGTCACTTTTTTTTTTCTCCCCCCTTTCCTTCAGCCCGTAGTTCGGTGAAAAATCTAATGTTTTCTAGCTCTTCCAGAGCCGACGTCCGAGGCTCTTGTTGTTAACTTCCTGGTTCTGCTTCAAAGTGAATTCCTTCGCTTTGACCCACCTCTATTTTGTTTTTTTTCCAAAGTCTGCTTGCATCCTCACGGGGGCGCTGGGCCTATCGTCGAACCTGTTTGTTCACCTGAGACAGGTGAAAGGAGGAGGGGTGACATCTCGCAGGTCGTGACGTTGACTGGATTTCATACTTCTTATCGGCCTACAGAATATAGCCTAACCGTGTATTCATCTCAAACGCCTTGTTTACCAAAAATGGTTTGCTTGCCCCACATTTTATTTTTTAAATCCGCACTTTAAATGCAGGCAAAAGCACAAATCAGTAGCCTATATCTTTCTGCAGCATTTAGATAACCTAACCGCATGTGCCACAAGGAAACATCTTGGCCAACAGGATAGGTTACATAGCTGGAAATCAGAAGTTACTGAAGCAGGACTGACGGTAACCTATGACGTAGATGGTGATATTTTTATTTTGATGTAGTTAAAATCTCACACCTGGAAACAATCGTAATTTTTCATATTCTACAGAAACGTGTTCAGTACTGAATTACATGTAATTTATGAAACTGACTAATGTGGATATTGCATCAACCCTGTGAGACTTAATGTCTCTCCCTGTTAGATCAGCAGTTTCTGGGATATTCAAATCACCAACAATCATTCCATGGTCAAATTCACTTAGATCAGATTTCTTTCCCATTCTGACATTTAGTCTGAAAACAGCTGAACCTCTTGACCATGTCTACATGCTTTTATGCATTTAGTTGCCCATGATTGGCTGATTAAATATTTGCATTAACAAGCTGATGTACAGGTCAACCTAATAAAATGATCATTGAGTGTATATAGCTGCCACTCCTCCCACTGAAGTTAGCCAAAACTGAAGGCAAAAGAAAACGGAAAAAATGGCAACACAAAATACATTAAAAAAAATAATAATAAAAAATTAAATCCTTAAAATAGGCTACAATTATGTCCGGTGTTTACCCCGTAATGCACCAAAATACAATCTCATTAATTAATTAATTAGGCAGGAATACACCCAGGACAGGTCACCAGTCCATCACAGGGCACACACACACACCATTTACTCACACTACGGGCAATTTAGACTCTCCAATCAGCCTAACCTGCATGTCTTTGGACTGTGGGAGGAAACCGGAGTACCCAGAGGAAACCCACGCGAACACGGGGAGAACAGGCACACTCCACACAGAGAGGCCCCGGCCAACCGGGATTCGAACCCAGGACCTCCTTGCTGTGAGGCGGCAGTGCTACCCACTGCACCATCCCTGCCGCCCATGTGAATAAATCTGTGCTGAAAACAGACCCACAACCCCCCTCAACGTCTTCCAAAATGTACCACCCAGTCAGGGTTCAAACCCAGGACATTGTTGTTGTGAGGCAACCGTGTCATCCACTGCAGCACTACGAAACTATTACAAAAAAGATGCTACAAATCCCATGAAACTATGGGAGGAGATATACAAGGAGATTTATACACTCAGACACCCTATTTGTTTAATTATGGTTAATACAGTAGAGTGGGGTGCCTCTGGTCAAAGAGCCCTTCGCAAGTAATATCTAAGTGAACAGAAGGGACCCTGATACACAGCCTTGAGTGTCCTGTGTCAAAAGCAACAGCCATTTGCCCACACAAATCCATGTAGATTTGTCCTCTGGTACATAGCTTAGAGTGCATTATCATACGTAATGGCCATTTTTGCACACAAATCTATGTACATTTGCCTTCCAGGTGGTGAGAGATGGTGTGGGCTACCTTTGAAGGAGGGTCTTGTCGGTCTGGCTGAAAGTTTTCTCCCCAGAGACCTAAGTTACAAAGTGACATGACACTTCTTCAAATTTTAAAGCAAGATTACTTTTTATTAAAACGTTTTAGTAAAAAAAAAAAAAGCCCTGCGCAAAAGTTTGGGAACCCTGTCTGATAGTACTTTGTAACTGCTCCTTGGATGACTGACAGTTTGCAAACACTTTCTGTAGCCAGTGAAGAGTCATTCAATTCTTAGTTTTGTAATTTTTCCTCCATTCTTCCTGGCAAAGCACTTCGAAGTCAGAAATATCCTCGGCTTCCTTGCACGACTGACCTTTGAACATTAGCCTGTAGAATTTCCTCCTTCCACTCACAGTATTTCATGTGCCCCCAGCTGCCACACAACCCCAAAGTATAATGGATTCACCTCCATGCTTAACAGTTGTAAAGTTGTTTTGCAGATGCTAATTTTGTGTTGAGGTTGTAGGAAAGGCTTCTTTCTGGAAACTCTGCCATGTAGGTGTTTGTTGTTAATAGTATGTTGTATTGTTGTCGCATGAACAGCTACTCTTTTTTGCAGATCTTTTGCAGCAATGTAGGTTCTTCTGAGCATTTCTCACCAGGTCTCGGGCCATTCTATCTTCCATTTTCTTGGTCTTCCAGACCTTGCCTTAACTTCAACTGTTCCACTTATCTTCCATTTTCTAATGTTTCTCACAGAGGAAATAGGGGGTTTGAAATGTTTTTTTCTAGCATTCTTTTGCAGTGCCGTTAGAGGAGAAACCCGTTTCTCCCCGCCCCTCTCTACCTCCCCGTAAACCTTAACTGTTGTCTTTACTGTGTTATTACACTAGGATGAGACCTTTGCTAGTTTTGTTTGGCTAGGTAAATTGTTTATTCATTGGCATGGTGCGGTATTATAAAAAAATAAAAATAAAAATCTGGTGATCAAATAGGCCCTAGTTCTTATCTTTGTTGTATTGTTAGCAGTTGAAATTGTACTTCCCTCTAGGGTCTTTCAGCGCATTTCTCTCTGGTCATGGGTATGCACTTTGCACTTTGTTGCACTTCGCTCTGGATAAGAGCGTCTGCCAAATGCCATTAATGTAACATGTTCTTCTAAGACCCAATAACTAAATTACTCGAGCATACGCGCTTTGGATAAAAGCCTCAGCTATGTAATGTAATAATCCCCAACATTATCCCTTTTTAGATATAGCTAACCTCCCGACCTGGGTCAATTTCGTAATCGTTTTGGATTCAAATATTCTTCTTTGCTCGATTGAGCTTGCCTGGCGCAACTGAGCCCCGAGAGGACGAGAAGGCAGGGTTTGCACTTTTTGAGAGCACCAGACAAGCACCATTAAAGCGTAGAAAATTACTTGAATAAAACAATTACGTATTTGACCCAAGTCTGCAATCCCCCCGACTGCAGTGGCAAAGCAGACGGCACTGCGGTGTAGGTAATAATGACTCCATATGAGCAGTCACCGGTAATTACTGAAAGCCTGCCAGGCCCAGCCTTCTGTCACCCAGGAAAACCATGTTTCAGTTTCCCGGGCAGACCTACTCTGGGAAAAGCTGAAAAGGTTTTAATGCTGCTGCTAACAGTCTAATATTACTTATCCTTTTTAAACCATGAACGGTGTAGCTTCAAAGGTCTCACAATCACTTTCACACAACAGTCCGTTGTTAGTCAAGACGGCGCTTTAAAAAAATGAAAATTAAATTAAATAAAAAAAGATTTAAAAAAAGTGTTTTATTTAATATTTACACATTACACTGTTATAGTGGACAGTGAAGACCTTAAATTATACACTGAAACAGACAGAGCAGAGAATGCAGACAGGGGTAATTGTAAGGTTTGGATACGGTTACAGAATTTAAAAATGAAATAAAATTGCAGACAAGAGAAGTGAAAAAAATGTCTGGTGCTTTACGCTCCATTCAAAGTCGATAAAATCAAGTTGAGATTAAAAACTCAAGTAGGGCTTGCACACCACGTTTCAGGAACATAAAGAGAAGAGGTCTTAAGAAAGGAAAAAAAAATTAAAATAATAATAATACAAATAAAATAAAAAATGTAACTACATAATCTCTTCATTACAAATCCTGGCATCTGGTCTCGTCTCAGTGACCTTGCTTGATGAGGATATCTGACATGTCATCCACTTTGACGAGCTCCAGGTTCTGCAGGAAGAGAGCGTTTGTTTAAAAAAACAAAAACAAAAAAACATTATGTATGGCCCTGACCCCCCACCACCCAAAGCAGATCCTGAATAAAGTGCAGTTCAAACCTCTCCCCGTCCCTCCCTCCCTACCTCCCTGTGAACCTTAATTGGTGTCTTTGTGATTTACTTTGTGTTTCGGTATTTTCAGTTGGCTAGGTAAGCAGTATTTGGATAGTTAAGTTTGATCACTTTTGCTTTGTTGTTCGTTTGTTTATTTGTTTGTTTGTTTAAAAAAAAGAAAAAAAAAGAAAAAAAGATAGGCCCTGGTCCTTATCTTTGTTGTGCAGGTAGCAATTGAAATTGTACTTCCCTCTAGGGTCTTTCTGCACACTTAGCCCTGGTTATGGGTATGCACTTTGTTGTACGTCGCTCTGGATAAGAGCGTCTGCCAAACGCCAACAATGTAATGTAATGTGTGCTGGTCGAGGGGAGGGCCCACCTTCTCATTGGCCAGATGCAGCAGAGCCACGAAGGCCAGCGGCACGGACATGTTCTGGGCCATGGTGTGGGGCAGCCTGAGAGCGCAGAGGAAGTGCGTTACGTCATACATAACGGTCGTCTGTGCACACATCTATACACACGACCTGCTACGCAGCCTTGAGTGCGTTACGTCATACATAACGGTCGTCTGTGCACACATCTATACACACGACCTGCTACGCAGCCTTGAGTGCGTTACGTTGTACATAACAGCCAACTCTGGGGTGTGTTACGATTGTTTGTGCACACACACGTCAATACACACGCTACACAGCCTTGAGTGCCTTAAGTCATACGCAACCTGGCCATTTGTCAACACAAATCCACGTAGATTTGCCTTCTGCTACACAGCTTTGAGTGCATTGTCATACGTAATGGCCATTTTTGCACACAAATCTACGTACATTTGCCTTCCAGGCGGTGTGAGGCGGTGAGAGACGGTGCGGGCTACCTTTGAAGCAGGGTCTTGGTGGTCTGGCTGAACGCTTTCTCCCCAGAAACCTCCGTTTCGGCCCCCTCACTTTCCTGTGGGAAACAATGTGATCAGTTTGGGGTGCAGGGGGGGCAGGAGAGCGATGGAAAAAGGGAGAACCCAGGGACCGGAGAGAGTACAAAAGATGGACAGAGAGAGGTGCAGACAGGAGAGAGACAGCACCGTCGCATCGCATTCATCTGGCAGTGGCTTTCATCCAAAGCAGCGTACAATGCCTGCATACTGGAGGTAATTGGAGTAACTCCAGAATACAGAAAAAAAGGCAGTCACTTCTCATGAAGCGTCAGTTATCCGCAGTGTTGGCGGGAGGGTAACCTCGGGAGGGGGGGGGTTACCTCGGGGGGCTTGTCCAGGCAGTCCGTCAGCAGGCTCCACATGGTGTTCTTCAGACGTTTCATGTCCATCTTCTTGGCCGTCTTGGCGTAGTTTATTTCAATCTTGTTCACCTGCGGAGGGCAAGAAACAGAGATGACTGAGGAGGGGAGAAGAGAAATAAAAAAAATAATAATAAAAAACTCCTCCCATTTTTAGTGTCTACACTTCCATTAATAAAATCTTTCCTTTCCTAGAAGATAAGTCTGACATGCTAGTATTGAGCAGTGCATTAAACCTCATTTTTGTGATGACACTACAAATAACAGTGCCATTAAAATCTAGGAGCACATTAAGTGCTCATTTTTCCTAGAAGATAAATCCAGTGGTAGTGTCAACAATATCGTCTGACACCAGTGTTGACCAGCGCATTAAACCTCATTTTAAAGACGCTTTATAGACGCTTGCTCTTTCGCGTTCGGCATGGAACACTCCGTTTGTGCGCCGGCGAATCTGAACAGGTGGCAGGAATGTCGCATCCAACACGAGTGGGAAAAACTGCACATGGAGGAGCAACTTAACAACGCAAACACATTGAATCGATAGCACTACCAAAATCCCATCATGAGAAGGTGTCAGACGTTTTTGTTTACTATGAAAAACGTACAGATGGACATTTTAACACTCCTAAAAACGATCATCTGCCCCCAGAGGCCCTTGGCCCCCCCAGTGACCTCCCCAGTGGCCCCCTCACACACAACCCTTACCTTCTGGGGTTCTGGCACGAGGTTGTCCTCCCCGTAGGTGGAGATGCCATCCATGTCCTGGGAGGCTGGCACGCCGAAAGGCTGGCTGGTCACGTCGGAGTCCTCCTCCGGTCCTCCGGACCCCCCCACGTCATCATCACTGTCCCCCCCCTGAAGAGGCCACGTTTCACAGCCGGTCAGCAACACGTCTCCATGAAAAAACGGATTTTCATAAAACAGAGTGCCGAGAGCACCTCTATGAAGCAGCTCCAGTGGAGTGTGCTATGGTGATCTAAAGGGTAAATGGTTGGCATTTATATAGCGCATTTATCTAAAGTGCTGTACAATTGATGCTTTTCATTCACCCATTCATATGCGCACTCACACACAAACGGTGATTAGCACCAACCGGCTCGTCAGGAGCATTAGGGGATAGGTGTCTTGCTCAGGGACACTTTGACACACCCAGGGCGGGAACGAACTGGCAACGGCCTGCCAGGCGACTGCTCTTACTACCCAAGCTAATGTCGCCCTAACTGAACTGTACTGAAGAGCACTGTATTGGCACCAGAGGTGAGAAATCCAGGTCCAGAAAGTAAAAACCCTCCCCAGTATTGTGTTCCAATCACCTGAAATTGCCTAATTAGCACAATTCTTCTGCCAGGAGCTAGAGCCAATTAGTGAAATGAGTGGCTGAGTTCGGAGATGTTGAAGAAACACGAGGCAGAACTTTCACTTGGACTTTCCCCATCTCTGGGTGGCACTTTCCCTCTCCGCGTGCAGGGGAATTAAGGAGAGATTTCCCCCCCCCCCCCCCCCCCCACCACACACACTGTACCTGCAGGCCGGGGCAGAAGTTGGCGGTGTCGTTGGCGTTGTTGTAGTCGTAGTCGCCGATGCCGTCGCCCAGCTCCCCAGACAACCGCTGCGTACCCCGCTTATTCAACTGCCGGGAGACACACACACGGGGGCGTTACCATGGCAACGGTTTGGCCCTTAACTTTTCCCGCCTGTGCCTAAAGCCACGCTGGAACGGCGCGCGGACGGACGGACGGACGGACGGACGGACGGACAGACGGACAGACGGACAGACAGACAGACGGACGGACGGACGGACGGGGGGGGGCTGACTGACCGTGTTCAAGGGCTTGAAGTTGAGCCGGGACAGGGCCTCAGGAGGGTAGTGGAAGTCGGCCGGTAACGTGGTCTTCTTGTTGCTGGTGGACAGGGCAGACTTGCTGATGGTGGTGGCGGCCTAGGATCACAGACGCGGAGGAGCTGAGGTATGACATCAGTGAGCGGGACGAGCCGGGGATCATGTGGTCACCCATTGGCCAGTAGGCTCCGAGCAATCATGGTGTGGGCGGGGCTTCTACTCGACTGGCTACAGGCCAGTTTTTATGAATAGTTCAGAGACCGTTTCAAGGACTAAGTTTTATTAAGCCTAGCTGTCGAAAATTGACGAGTACCCATTTTTAAAATGTAATCACATATAAAATCATAGTTGGCCTATTTTCAGAATTTAATCAGATGAGTATGGATTGTATAAAATGCAAAAATTTGTAAGTGCATTATTAAAAAGCAAAACTGACGGTTTGACATGGTTGGCTGATTGATTCTTGCTTGCCTCATAGCTTTAAATCATGAATAATGTCACAAGCAAAAGAACTGAAATGGCCATTTAAAATGATTAAAAAGAACGAAATCTGCTGAACATACCAAACTATGGAAGCCCACCGAACTGTGGGCAGGACACTTACTCGAGTGGTGCGGAAGTAAACGTCAAAGTTCACGTCTTCGTTGAAGTCGAGCTCAAAGGTTTTCTTCGGCTTCCTCTTACGGCTCTCCTTGTCCGGGAGGTGATCCTCTGTGTGCAGAGGAGAGGTACAGAATGCCATAAACATGGTGGTCGAGAACTAAATAACAGCAGGCTGATGGCAGAATGACAGAATGTTCAAAAGGTACTCAAAAAGAGAAAATCTGACAAGTAAAAACAGGCGCTTGGATAAAGACATAATCGGTTATAAAAATATAAAATTCCCACACACTTGCACAAACTCTTTAATCAAATGTCTGAAACCTATCAGAAACCACTCTCTCTCAATGTGATAAGTAAAACATTAACAAAAGGATGGTAATGTCCATTACTAATGGTCTGAGCAGCTAAGCAAAAAAATAAATAAATTTTAAAAAAGGAGCTCATACCTGATAATCAGGCAACGCTGACTGTCAATGTCAGGTATCATGTAGCACAGGAAAACCACAGACTAACCCAGCAGCCAAACTACTCCAGTGACCCGCACATGACCCGCACATGACCCAGACCTGCCCGGCGTTCTCACACTGGAAACCACAGTATCCGGCTGTGTTCTCACGCTTGTGTAGGGGCCTGAAACGCTGGTATCCGGCTGTGTTCTCACGCTTGTGTAGGGGCCTGAAACGCTGGTATCCGGCTGTGTTCTCACGCTTGTGTAGGGGCCTGAAACGCTGGTATCCGGCTGTGTTCTCACGCTTGTGTAGCGGCCTGAAACGCTGGTATCCGGCTGTGTTCTCACGCTTGTGTAGGGGCCTGAAACGCTGGTATCCGGCTGTGTTCTCACGCTTGTGTAGGGGCCTGAAACGCTGGTATCCGGCTGTGTTCTCACGCTTGTGTAGGGGCCTGAAACGCTGGTATCCGGCTGTGTTCTCACGCTTGTGTAGGGGCCTGAAACGCTGGTATCCGGCTGTGTTCTCACGCTTGTGTAGGGGCCTGAAACGCTGGTATCCGGCTGTGTTCTCACGCTTGTGTAGGGGCCTGAAACGCTGGTATCCGGCTGTGTTCTCACGCTTGTGTAGGGGCCTGAAACGCTGGTATCCGGCTGTGTTCTCACGCTTGTGTAGCGGCCTGAAACGCTGGTATCCGGCTGTGTTCTCACGCTTGTGTAGGGGCCTGAAACGCTGGTATCCGGCTGTGTTCTCACGCTTGTGTAGGGGCCTGAAACGCTGGTATCCGGCTGTGTTCTCACGCTTGTGTAGGGGCCTGAAACGCTGGTATCCGGCTGTGTTCTCACGCTTGTGTAGGGGCCTGAAACGCTGGTATCCGGCTGTGTTCTCACGCTTGTGTAGGGGCCTGAAACGCTGGTATCCGGCTGTGTTCTCACGCTTGTGTAGGGGCCTGAAACGCTGGTATCCGGCTGTGTTCTCACGCTTGTGTAGGGGCCTGAAACGCTGGTATCCGGCTGTGTTCTCACGCTTGTGTAGGGGCCTGAAACGCTGGTATCCGGCTGTGTTCTCACGCTTGTGTAGGGGCCTGAAACGCTGGTATCCGGCTGTGTTCTCACGCTTGTGTAGGGGCCTGAAACGCTGGTATGCGGCTGTGTACTCACACTTGTGTAGTGGTTTGAAACGCCAGTATGCGGCCGTGTACTCACGCTTGTGTAGGAGTTTGAAACACCAATATCTGGGCTGTGTACTCACGCTAGTGTAGGGGTTTGGAACACCAGTATCTGCCCTCTGTTCTCACGCTAGTGTAGGGATTTGAAACGCCGGTATCAGGGCTGTGTACTCAGGCTAGTGTAGAGGTTTGAAACGCCAGTATCTGGGCTGTGTACTCACGCTAGTGTAGGGGTTTGAAACACCAGTATCTGGGCTGTGTACTCACATTACATTATTACATTATTGGCATTTGGCAGACAATCTTATCCAGAGCGACGTACAGTTGATTAGACTAAGCAGGAGACAATCCTCCCCTGGAGCAATGCAGGGTTAAGGGCCTTGCTCAAGGGCCCAACGGCTGTGCGGATCTTATTGTGGCTACACCAGGATTAGAACCACCGACCTTGCGGGTCCCAGTCATTTACCTTAACCACTACACTACAGGCCGCCCTACACGCTTGTGTAGGGATTTGTAACGCCAGTATCTGGGCTGTGTACTCACGCTTGAGTAGGGATTTGTAACGCCAGTATCTGGGCTGTGTACTCACGCTTGTGTAGGGGTTTGTAACGCCAGTATCTGGGCTGTGTACTCACGCTTGTGTATGGGTTTGTAACGCCAGTATCTGGGCTGTGTACTCACGCTTGTGTATGGGTTTGTAACGCCAGTATCTGGGCTGTGTACTCACGCTTGTGTAGGGATTTGTAACGCCAGTATCTGGGCTGTGTACTCACGCTTGTGTATGGGTTTGTAACGCCAGTATCTGGGCTGTGTACTCACGCTTGTGCAGGGGTTTGTAACGCCAGTATCTGGGCTGTGTACTCACGCTTGTGCAGGGGTTTGAAACACCAGTATCTGGGCTGTGTACTCACGCTTGTGCAGGGGTTTGTAACGCCAGTATCTGGGCTGTGTACTCACGCTTGTGTATGGGTTTGAAACGCCAGTATCTGGGCTGTGTACTCACGCTTGAGTAGGGGTTTGAAACGCCGGTATCTGGGCTGTGTACCCACGCTTGTGTATGGGTTTGTAACGCCAGTATCTGGGCTGTGTACTCACGCTTGTGTATGGGTTTGAAACGCCAGTATCTGGGCTGTGTACTCACGCTTGTGTATGGGTTTGAAACGCCGGTATCTGGGCTGTGTACCCACGCTTGTGTATGGGTTTGTAACGCCAGTATCTGGGCTGTGTACTCACGCTTGTGTAGGGGTTTGTAACGCCAGTATCTGGGCTGTGTACTCACGCTTGTGCAGGGGTTTGAAACACCAGTATCTGGGCTGTGTACTCACGCTTGTGCAGGGGTTTGTAACGCCAGTATCTGGGCTGTGTACTCACGCTTGTGTATGGGTTTGAAACGCCAGTATCTGGGCTGTGTACTCACGCTTGAGTAGGGGTTTGAAACGCCGGTATCTGGGCTGTGTACCCACGCTTGTGTATGGGTTTGTAACGCCAGTATCTGGGCTGTGTACTCACGCTTGTGTATGGGTTTGAAACGCCAGTATCTGGGCTGTGTACTCACGCTTGTGTATGGGTTTGAAACGCCGGTATCTGGGCTGTGTACCCACGCTTGTGTATGGGTTTGTAACGCCAGTATCTGGGCTGTGTACTCACGCTTGTGTAGGGGTTTGTAACGCCAGTATCTGGGCTGTGTACTCACGCTTGTGCAGGGGTTTGTAACGCCAGTATCTGGGCTGTGTACTCACGCTAGAGTAGGGGTTTGTAACGCCAGTATCTGGGCTGTGTACTCACGCTAGTGTAGGGGTTTGAAACGCCAGTATCTGGGCTGTGTACTCACGCTAGTGTAGAAGTTTGAAACGCCAGTATCTGGGCTGTGTACTCACGCTTGTGCAGGGGTTTGAAGCGCCAGTGTCTGGGTTGTGTACTCACGCTTGTGCAGGGATTTGTAACGCCAGTATCTGGGCTGTGTACTCACGCTTGTGCAGGGATTTGTAACGCCAGTATCTGGGCTGTGTACTCACGCTTGTGCAGGGATTTGTAACGCCAGTATCTGGGCTGTGTACTCACGCTTGTGCAGGGGTTTGAAGCGCCAGTAGCCGGGCCCAGCCCACGTGGCCATGGTCCTGGGGCTGAAGTAGGAGTACTCCCTGGGCTGGGAGGACAGCTGCAGGCACATGGTGGTGATGTCGCCCTCTCCGATCGCGATCACGTCCCTGAAAACCCAGCCGCAGAGTGAACACCAAAGCATGTCACGCAGAGCCAGAACCAAACACGTATGCAAGTAGGTTTGGGTCTCTTTGAGTTTACAATCAAAGACACCTCTCCCTCCGTCCTCCACCCTGTCCCCCTCACCTCCGTTTTTACACTTCAAATCCATTTTACAGTTTTTAACTTCACATTTCTGTCGCCCTGCGAGGAAAAGCAATTCCGAGGATGACTGCCGGGTTTTTGAACGAGCCCTGTCGGCATGTCGATTTCGCTTCACCATACGTTTGCTTCTTCACCTCGCCGATTGGATTAGCGTGCTAGCTACAAAAGCTCTGGTGAAACCCACCCCAAAGGCTCAAAGGAAGGGGAAGTGAGTGCAGCATTATCTGTATCTGTTCACCCAACTGTATTCTCTGTATCCGGATCTGTTCTCTCAAGTGGGCGTGGTTCAACCCATTATGGACTAAGGCGCCCTATAGAAAACCCATAGAAAGGCCTACATAACATAACATTACATTATGTTACATTACATTACATTAATGGAATTTGGCAGACGTTCTTATCCAGAGCGACGTACTGTTGATTAGACTAAGCAGGAGACAATCCTCCCCTGGAGCAATGCGGGGTTGAGGGCCTTGCTCAAGGGCCCAACGGCTGTGCGGATCTTATTGTGGCTACACTGGGAATCGAATCGCCAACCTTGCGGGTCCCAGTCATGCACCTTAACCACTACGCTACAGGCCTAGGAATCACATTGCATTTCAACGGTCAACGGTCCTATGATCAAACTCAACGCGGGTTTCACATCCGTCTGTGAAGGGACATGTAACACGCAAGTCACAGCCGCCCGTCGGGTAGCCGTTTGAACACTCCCAGCGACTGTATGTGCATTGTAAAGTGAACTCTTTCACCTTTCCACTGGGTCATTTCTGTAGTCCAATCAGGGGCCTTCAAGCGAGTGTTAAAATGAGCAGTGTGTGTGCGTGCGTGGCAAGCCTCAAGCCGTATGAAAGCTGAGGAGGGCTAACGTTAGGGGTTATTGTTTGTATTGTATTGTTAGACTACCGCCCAATCTCTCTCCAGGGGACAGCCTGGCTGAGGAATGAATGGTGCTGACAAATAATGACCACCGGTTAACTGTTAACCACTGCACAAAATAATATATATTATGATCTAATTGACAATATATAGTTATATCCTTACAGTTGTTTTTTTTTATTTTTTTTTTTACAATCACTTCAACCCTAATCTCATAAGCTTGTGCTCAATTTTCGAAACCTTAGACACAACACTCAAAGCACCTGTAACACACCCCGTTCACCTGTTCAAAACAGGCATTGTGCTTTCATATCTTTGAAGAAATCTTGTACTTCCAAACTCACAAGTTCAATTTCCTCATTTTTCATGAAATACTATAGGAACATTTGTTTAGATTGCCCAGATAAAAGATACCTATAGATTCACTGTTTAGTTATTTTTACAATGCTTTACTATAGCATGAAGAAATACTTGATACATGTTTCAAAGTGGACATTTTGTGGTTCTAAATAAAGGGAAGTGGAAACAGTAGAAGTGGATTAATTGAAAAAAAATCAGAATCTATATATATTTTTTTATAAAGAGTAATTAAAACATACTGTGGGTTTGTTTCTGGTTTTAGCAAACAAAACATTTTTTCTAACTTTTAGCACAAGAGCACTGTATGTGGACCAAACTGAATTTTTTCATTGCTTTTAGAAAAAAAAAAATCAGGCTGAACAAAATCAGACACCGTCCTCTACCAGGACAAAAAAAAATAATAATTTTGAAATGCTACTACTCTAAAAGTTAAGTTGAGTCATTGTGAACAAGTGATTTGGTTCAGTGATCAAATCTAATTGTTTTGGCCGAGTATTCATATTTTAGAATAACAAATACAGGGGCACAAATTTGGCAAAGGTGCACAAAGACAGTGAATCATAGATGCGCCTTTTCTATAATATTTTCAAAAATAAAAAAAAATAAAAAATAAAATAAAAAAAAAACCCTGCAGAGTAAGCCTTTATCTCTTCAGCAAGCCTCAAATGAATTATTCAGAACTTACAAAATACGTTAACGTATTTGTTAACGCTCCAAATCAGAATCCAATTAGTTTGGCCGGACTAAGCGCTGCAAGTTTAAGCTGATTTGAGCCTCAGCGATTCAGGCCAAGCACTGGTAGAGCGACTCAGCCCTTTATCGCAGTTCTGCTCAGGATTTAACTAGAGCAGGGGGGCTGAGAGAAACAACAGCATGTCTACAAGATATTTATTACTTATTTATGAATAAACAGGAAAGGCACCGATACTAAAGGCCTGTGGCGTAGTGGTTAAGGTAAATGACTGGGACACGCAAGGTTCGTGGTTCAAATCCCAGTGTAGCCACAATAAGATCCGCAGAGCCATTGGGCCCTTGAGCAAGGTCCTTAACCCTGCATCGCTCCAGGGGAGGATTGTCTCCCGCTTAGTCTAATCAACTGTACGTCGCTCCGGATAAGAGCGTCTGCCAGAATGCCAAAAATGTAATGTAAACATGAGATGAGCTCACTGCTGTCTGGGAGGGAAGTTTGGGGCCCCGGGGGCAGAACCAGGGCAGAACCAGGGCAGAACCAGGGCAGAACCAGGCCCTCGGATCGAACGGTTCAGCGCCTCTCACCTCCCGCGACCGGCCCCCGTGAGGGCACAGGACTCTTTCTGCTCCTTATCCCCCTCGCCGCCCTCCCCCGGCCCCTCCTCGTAGTCCGCATCGAAATCGTCCCCGAAATCCTGGAATTCTCCCGCCTCCGGTTCCACCTCCGCGTTCACGTCAAACGCGTGTTCGCCCTGTTTCATCTTCTCCAGCAGCTGGTTCATCGTCTGCATGGGGGGGGGGGGGGGAGAGGAAGAGCATCAACCATGAGCACAGCCATCCATCCGTTATCAAACCTGCTCAGAACCTATCCCAGCATGCACTGGGTGAGAATACACCCTGGACAGGTCGCCAATCCATTGCAGGTCATACACACACACACACAGCATTCACTCACACACTCATACCAACTCTCTCACACACACACACACAGCATTCACTCACACATTCATACCAACACACACACAGCATTCACTCACACATTCATACCAACACACACACAGCATTCACTCACACACTCATACCAACACACACACAGCATTCACTCACACACTCATACCAACACACACACACCAACGGGCAATTTAGACACTCCAATTAGTATAACCTGCACGACTGTGGGAAGAAACCAGAGTACACAGAGAAAGCACGAGCACAAGATGTCATCTCAGTATACAGTATATCATATATAATTACTGTGAATCAGGCATTAGGACATAGGACAGGGAGACGGACCTGGTCTGGGTTCCAGCTGGTGAAGGAGAAGTCCTTCAGGGAGGGGCATATCGAGCTCCTCTCCTGAGCCTGCTGCAGACCACCTGGGGAGAGAACACAGAGAGGTGGGCACAGGAACCCGCACTGAGGGGAGATCAGGCCAAACCAGCCTTCGTTACTGAAGCTCACTTTCTGCTCTTTGTTTCTGCTCTCTGGATCCAGTGCGACTGGATCCAGCATCGCTGCCTCACGTTTCAATGCTAGTCAATGGTAACAATACGAGAATATATATTATATTATTTCTGTATTTTTTTCCCCCACAAGAATATGTAATCACTTTGTTTAATGACTCCCCATGTTACATTACATTACATGAATGGCATTTGGCAGACGCTCTTATCCAGTGCAAAGTGCATACCCATAACCAGGGACAAGGGCCCTGAAAGACCCGAGAGGGAAGAACAATTTCAACTGCTACCAGTACAAGAAAGATAATTATCAATTGATTATCGATTTTTGTTTTATTTATAATACCGCACCACGCAATTATATGAACAATAAACACCTTACCTAGCCAAACAAAACTAGCAAAGGTATCATCCTAGCGTAATAACACAGGTAAAGACAACAACAACAGTTAAGGTTTACAGGGAGGTAGGGAGGGACGGGGAGAGGTGCGTCTTGAAGGCGGTAAGAGATTCTGCTGTTCTGACCTCCGCGGCCAGAACAGACAGTACTCCTGAGCGGGAGGTGGAGGTGCCAATTGGTTGTCATTTGGAAAATAGTTTAATATTTTGTGGATAAATCAGGGACAGTACACTAACTGAACCGCCCGAACTTGCTGGGCCTTCATGAGACTCAGAAGTGGGCGGAGCTTGTGAGCAGCTGCAGGTTTACCTGTGAAGGGATTGGCTGCAATGTGCTGCGGGGGCGGGGCCGGGCAGGCAGGGGCGGAGCGCAGGAGGGTCATGTGAGAGGGGAAGAGCAGCTCACAGCGGCTGTCCTCGCTGAAGAGCACGGACAGGAACACCCCCGCCGTGCTGCTCTCGTCGAACGAGGATGCCATGCGCTGGAACATGGGGTCCACCTGGGCGAGGGGGGGACGGAGAAACCTGCGTGAAGCCCCCCCACACACACACTAACCCTTTCAGTCCCGAGACTGAACTACTGTCAAATCCTCAGGCTTATACCTCTTCAACCAATCAAAATGACCGCGACATTCACAATTGTTTTGAGCCCCTATTAAAAACCTTACTAAATTCTCTCAACCACAGCTAAAACATGCATGGTACCATTGGGCTCGGGACTGAAAGGGTTAGGATTGAATGGAAACGAGTCGTTCTGCTCCTTTATTTTAAGCGTAGTTCTTAACAATTACTGAAATCCTGCTTTAGTTTATTTGACAATGATTTAAATACATAGTTCAAAATCCATGCATCTGAAAATTATTAAGGACGGTACAAAGTCACAAATGTATTTCCATTGTTGCCCTCGATATCAATACATGACATTTAATAGACAGCACAGAGCAGTATATGTTAATAGCAATGTCCCCTTCCACTGCTACCTGTCAGGGCCACGCCCCTTACTCGGACTCACACATTTAAATACAATCTCCCAAGAACTTCGGCCATGAATCAGCTAATGTTAGTTAATGTCCATTTGCACGACGTTGGCTAACTTAGTTCATAAACAGTCAACGTTACACACCAATGATTCAGTTAGCCAAGCTAAAGTTAGCAATATTATTATAAACCAGCAAGCTAACGTAACGCTTGCCACATTAAACTGGCATAAAACATCTCTCTGTGGACACACATACATACATACAGACAGACATACACAGACACACCTAGACAAAGACAGACACAGACACACAACAAAGACTTTCACAGACACACAGACAGAGACAGACACATATACACAGACAGAGGCAGACAGAGACACATATACACAGACGTGTGTATACAGACAAAGACTCTCACACACAGTTTACCTCGCACTTCCTCTCTGAGTCGGAGCAGTTGATGTTGCTCAGGTTCTGCTCGACGGTCTTCTTAGGAGGCCTCTTCTTCTTCACCGCCTTCGCCGCGGTCACTCCAGCGTCCTCCTCCCCCTCCTCTCCTCCACTGCCACCTTCCCTCTCTTTCCACACAGGGGCACACAGTACACGCTACATGGTCTGCATTTATACAGCGCCTTTATCCAAAGCACTGCACAATTGATGCTTTGCACTCACACTCACACACCAACAGCGATTGGCTGCCATGCAAAACACAACCAGCTCATCAGGAGCATTTGGGGGGTTAGGTGCCTTGCCCAGGGACACTTCGAACCGGCAACCCTCCGACTGCCAGACGACTGCTCTTACCGCCTGAGCCAATGTCGCCACCCCCCCCCCCCAATACTCCCAATTATCCAACCAAAAATCACAGACAGTACCACAAGACGCCTCCTCTCTCACCCTCTCCTGGCTTGGTCTCGGCGCCCAGGCCACCCAGCACCCGATAGGCATCAGCATGAACAGCATCCACTCTGACCGCGTAGATCTTGGTGCTGGCGTCCAAGGTACCCGCTGCCACCTGGGAGAGAACAAACACTCACTGCACCACGGCTCCCCTGACCTCCTCTAGAAATCACTTTGGTTTCTTTTTGGGATAATGTAATAGATATTTGGCTGGGACACGCAAGGTCAGCGGTTCGATTCCCGGTGTAGCCACAATAAGATCCGCACAGCCATTGGGCCCTTGAGCAAGGCCCTTAACCCTGCATCGCTCCAGGGGAGGATCGTCTCCCACTTAGTCTAATCAACTGTACGTCGCTCTGGATAAGAGCGTCTGCCAAATGCCAATAATGTAATGTAATGGCTGTAAAGGTTATCTTGACTTTGTTACACTACAAATTCTTGTTGGGTTCACATTATACTTATCAACGATAAAACTATCATTGATTAGAGACTAGCATCAAATGCATCCGTTTAAAAATTCAGTTTCATAAAATCTGAAGCACGACAGCAAAAGCACACCTTGAAATTGGTGAGCTCCGAGTCCTTCTGCTTGAGGATGTCAGCCATGTAGTCAATCAGGTGCAGTCCAAAAGCATTCTTGGTGGTGATTTTCTACACAAGATGACAAAGAATAAGAAATATCAGAACACACATGAACTTCCCGTAGTGTATGTCACTTTGCCATAATCTAATGCAACAAAAATATAAATTAGAATAAAGAAACAACATTCAAAAGTTTTTCTCCTCGTCTGCCAGGTTCTGCATTAGTATGCAGATCTGTGTACTCACATTCTCAGTGGAGAGTTTGATGCAGGTGGAGTAATGCTCGGAGATCTGTGCGTTTGACAGTTTTGGCACTGCTGAAGGGGTCCCAGTAGCACTACACGCAAATTGAAAAGGGGAGTAACGCTCGATGAATTTTTGTTATTACAGTACTTTTTGAAAACAAGTGAGAGCGGCATCGCATTGTACAAAGGAATATGTCAGACAAGTGGCGATATCGGGTCTGTAAAATGGTGTGGGCTGTTGCATTAAAGCTGCAGCACAGCATAGGGGGCCTGGCACCCATACCTGTGTAGAGGGGACTCCGCGACAGACATATCCGACATTGCGTGGAGGTCCATGACCCTGGACCTCCGCCTCTGGCGCCGCTCCAGCTCGTCATCGTTGCCGGGGAAGGCAGCGAGGAGCGGGGTGCTGGTGAGGACGGACGAGCCCTTTTGCACCAGGGAAGGCGAGGCCCACTGACGCACTCGAGAAACTGGGGTGGCGGCGGCACTCATGGCTGCTACCTGGGCGGGGAAAAGTAAGATAGACTAGCTTTATGTTGCGTAAATAAAGTTAGCTAGCCCGCTCTACCTATCTAACGTTAAAGGTTAACGGTACAACTAGAGCAGGGGCAGGTTTAACAGTACATCAATCTTCTCAGCCAATTAACGATTATTATATATCCCAGCTATAGCTTTAAATAATATGCTCCATTACTTAACTAGTCAACCCTTTTCGCCAAATCTGCGTCATTCATTGACTGTCACTGTTTATCTACACAGTAGACTTACCATCTCGCTAACTGTAGCGTTAGCTAACATTAGCCAACTGTTAGCTCACACCGACATGCTTCATGTTTAAACATGTCAAGCAAACTTCGCTAGGCTGGCTGATTAAAATAGAATAGAATACTAATTTGTCAGCTGCATTTGTAAACTCGTAACGTTAATGTCCAATAGCGTAAGGTAGCGAAGTTAGATAACTTAGCTAGTTCCTAAAGACTCAACATACGTATACGTTACACACCGATAATTCAGTTAATGTAGCTAAAGTTCGTAATATTATAAACTAGCAAGCTAATGCTTGCCACATTACACTGGCACGAAACATTTCACTGTGATAGCTAGCTAACTAACTAACTAACAATGTAGGTAGCTGTAGCTAATTTTAACTCATGGAAACTCAGAACTCAGACTAGTGCTGCTAGCTAGCTAGTAGCAACGCCAGCTTTAATGATTCACGCTCGATAGTTAACGCCAGCACAAAAAAATTGCTACTGCATCGTGAACAGATGTATGTATAGTTGTATGCGCTAGTAATAAAAACCTTACCTCCGTGTTTAGTTCTTAGCTGTTAAGAAGCAGGTCTGGGGAAAAAAAAAAAGATTTTCCCAAGTGTAGTCCTTAGCTCGCCAGTCTTCTGTTTTCCTTCCTGATTACCATTTGAAAATTTGCGCCGGACGGTTTACGTAAATCACGCGGTGACGTTTACAACGACGTCATTGCGCGCAACTTACGTTCACTTTTTTATTCATTATCCACTGATTTCCATATAGATAGAATAGACTGAGCGTATTGAGTCTACAACCCATATTGTTTTCTTTATTTTTATATTCTTCTGTAGGCCTAATGTATCTTTAATACCTAGTGCCTTGTTTATACCCTGTACTGTACTGTCCCTGAAGAATACCATGTTTTTACCAAGTTACTGCAGAAACCTAGCTGCACGTGGTTATGAAAACCCACTGTACTTGCTTAGCCTTGTGCTATGGAGTAATTAAAGTATTTAATACAATTAAGTGGTTTTCCAATCGAGATGTTGTTTCGTTTAAGTGGCATAAAAATGCCATTACGTTAACATTATCAGCAGCACTAACACACTATACAAATATTGATTTCACAGTAAATTATAAAGGAAACTGTGAAAATGTGTCAACTAAATCAGATTAAGGGAGCCCAGCTGTAAATAAAACCGCCATACACAGCGATTCACCTCGGGATACGAAATTATAGCATAATAAAGTACTGGAAGAGGCAGTCAAAAACGATTTGCACTGATATGCGGAGAAAAAAACCCCATACAATTCCATTATAGCCACTAGATGGCAGCACACTTAGCCTATTGTCGTAGTCACTTGAATTAATGGCCGAAGCGCAGAAATATGTTATCGAAGCCTTTTTGCGTCATATCGACATTAATCAAAAGTAATCGGATCTGTTTTCTGATTAAACGTCATTCTCTGTGCGCTCAGTGGAAGAGATGGTGCGCATTAAATGTGGGTGCAGGTTGACAGTGACAAAGCACTGCGAGTCTGGAGTCTTCTACCTGTTGCTATTCTTCTTTATACTGTATTGGGAAAAAACACAGAAATGGTTCTATATTAGATATAATTTTTATTCTGATTATGTCCTTTCCTTGTCACTCTTCTTCTAACCCCACTGCACCCTGCAAACGGCTGTGAAGCACACCACTGAGCTTTGCCCTCGTTGCTTGTTTTTCTGATCATGTTTTGCTCATCTTGTTACCAGTCATTTTGTCGCCCCTCACATTTGAAGTAAAACAGCATTTTCCCCCAGCGAGTTCTTCTACATTTTACATTCGCGTCATTTTTCGCGGACGGGACTCACAAGTACATACGTTCCTCATGTCTTGCTGTTTTCTGACGCAAAACCCGCAATTTGCAGTTCGGTGTGGCAATGAGTCACTTTCACTTAGCGGGGTTTGTCACATGAGCGGTTCAATGCAGAGACGAGTGAGCCAGCACCCCATCCTCACTGAAGCGAGTCTCATCCTCCCTCTCCGCTCAAAGCTCTGCAATGGGTGCTCTGCAATATTGCCACTCTACGGCAATATGTGGCCACCAAACAGCATAGATCAAAATGTGATATACATACCTTCGCATGTATGTGTTGTTTGGACCTTAATTCTAATACTAAAGCGCAGCTGCTCACGGAGTGGTCAGACGCAATTCACTGTTATGCATTAACCTGACCACTAGGGGGAGTCAGGCGGCTGCAGTGATACACAGGACCTGGGTTTCCCAGGTTTTTCGCAGACAAGCAGACTCTTTTTCGCATAGTCAGTGTAGGTTATGGCCCTGTGCTTGCTGGGAAACAAAGTACCTTTGGGGACAAAGGAGAAACTTTAGTTACGTGCGTGAAGGACGTGTGTTTTCATCCCGGTGACCCGCCGTTGAAGAGAGCGCTGTCTCAAGGCTCGTATAGGTGCCGCTAACATAAATCAGGAGTCTTGGCCGGGGCCAGGCGGCGGAGGTGATTGCATCTACTGCGGTTTTATTATATTTCATGGCAGCCCAAAGTGGTGATTGAGTGTGGTGCAGCAATCAAATTAATGTCGTGGTTCTACAGGGAAACACTGGGTTACAGCATGTGTTATTATTACGAAGGAAATCACCACCCTTACTTTTATTTCTGTGCTCCATCTGGCACCGATAGCCCAGAAAATATTGCTAGAGGCAAAGGAAATTGTCCTGGGTGAGGTTATCTTTTAAAGGACTTCGTAATTTGAGTTGATATAGCTAGACAATAGTATTGATGGTGGCCATGATAAGGTTTGTTTCTCCTGAAAGGTAGTTAATACTCTTTTTAACCTTTAATTGCGATCTATTGAAATTCATTGATTCCATCTAGCTTCCTGAATTAATCAATCACCCTCTTTAATTGAGCCTCCGGTGGCTGGACTGGTGTGCGGCGAGTGAAGGTTCTTCTTTTCCCTCGTCAGAAACAACTGTGAGGCTGTTGTAACTGTCAGACTTATTCTCTGTACATGCCGATTGAGTGTGGAGTCTGACAGCCTAGCTTTACTCGTTTACGGTGTGTGTGTGAGTGTGGGTGCATGGCTGTGTGTGTGTGTGTGTGTGTGCTTGTGAGATTTCAGTCCTTCTCTTCAGGTTGGATTTGCCGTACAAGTCATTGCATTACAAGCAATGTATTGTCAGAATCAGATCTTCAAAAGACATTACAGAGAAAGTTCTGCGGTGCTATATTTAAAACATACATATTTTTACATATTTATAGTGTAAGTGTGACTTACATCGGTACTTAATTCCCTCAGTGGTATAACAGTGGTTTTCTCAGTGGTATAACAGTGGTTTTCTCAGGGGTATAACAGAGGTTTTCTCAGTGGTATAACAGAGGTTTCCTCAGCAATGTAACAGTGGTTTTCTCAGTGGTATAACATTGGTTTTCTCAGTGGTATAACAGTGGTTTTCTCAGTGGTATAATAGTGGTTTCCTCAGTGGTATAACATTGGTTTTCTCAGTGGTATAACAGAGGTTTTCTCAGTGGTATAACAGAGGTTTCCTCAGCAATGTAACAGTGGTTTTCTCAGTGGTATAACAGTGGTTTTCTCAGTGGTATAACAGTGGTTTTCTCAGTGGTATAACAGTGGTTTCCTCAGTGGTATAACAGTGGTTTCCTCAGTGGTATAACAGAGGTTTTCTCAGTGGTATAACAGTGGTTTTCTCAGTGGTATAACAGAGGTTTTCTCAGTGGTATAACAGAGGTTTTCTCAGTGGTATAACAGAGGTTTCCTCAGCAATGTAACAGTGGTTTTCTCAGTGGTATAACAGAGGTTTTCTCAGTGGTATAACAGTGGTTTCTCAGCAATGTAACAGTGGTTTTCTCAGTGGTATAACATTGGTTTTCTCAGTGGTATAACAGAGGTTTTCTCAGTGGTATAACAGAGGTTTCCTCAGTGGTATAACAGTGGTTTTCTCAGTGGTATAATAGTGGTTTCCTCAGTGGTATAACATTGGTTTTCTCAGTGGTATAACAGAGGTTTTCTCAGTGGTATAACAGAGGTTTTCTCAGTGGTATAACAGAGGTTTCCTCAGCAATGTAACAGTGGTTTTCTCAGTGGTATAACATTGGTTTTCTCAGTGGTATAACAGTGGTTTTCTCAGTGGTATAACAGTGGTTTTCTCAGTGGTATAACATTGGTTTTCTCAGTGGTATAACAGAGGTTTTCTCAGTGGTATAACAGAGGTTTCCTCAGTGGTATAACAGTGGTTTTCTCAGTGGTATAATAGTGGTTTCCTCAGTGGTATAACATTGGTTTTCTCAGTGGTATAACAGAGGTTTTCTCAGTGGTATAACAGAGGTTTCCTCAGCAATGTAACAGTGGTTTTCTCAGTGGTATAACATTGGTTTTCTCAGTGGTATAACAGTGGTTTTCTCAGTGGTATAACATTGGTTTTCTCAGTGGTATAATAGTGGTTTTCTCAGTGGTATAACAGTGGTTTTCTCAATGGTATAACAGTGGTTTTCTCAGTGGTATAACAGTGGTTTCCTCAGTGGTATAACAGTGGTTTTCTCAGTGGTATAACAGAGGTTTTCTCAGTGGTATAACAGAGGTTTCCTCAGCAATGTAACAGTGGTTTTCTCAGTGGTATAACATTGGTTTTCTCAGTGGTATAACAGTGGTTTTCTCAGTGGTATAACAGAGGTTTTCTCAGTGGTATAACAGAGGTTCGCTCAGTGGTATAACAGCTTTACTTTCGAAGGTCGGCTCTGTAACCTTCGCTGCGCTGATGCCCATCTGTATGCCACTCCAGGTACCCAGTGATAAAGAATTGATGAATCTCAGACCTTGTGTTTTCAGGGCAGAACACTGGCGATTTAATAACCCACACAGCTGCAGTAAAGCTACCATTCTTATAAGACTTCATTTATTTTGCCACACTTTAATATTACCAGGGAAAAGTAAAAAGAGGTGATGTGGGGGGGGGGATTTGAGAGGAAAGAGAAAGTTATGGAGAGGGAATGTTAGAGAGAGAGAGGGAAAGAGTGAGAGAGGGAGAATGAAAGAGGGAGACAGAGAGAGAGGGAAAGAGAGAGAGGGAGACAGAGAGAGGGAAAGAGTGAGAGAGGGAGAATGAGAGAGGGAGACAGAGAGGGGGAAAGAGAGAGAGGGAGAATTAGAGAGGGAGACAGAGAGAGAGGGAAAGACTGAAAGAGAGGGAGAATGAGAGAGGGAGAGAGAGAGGGAAAGAGTGAGAGAGAGGGAGAAAGAGAGGGAGACAGAGAGAGAGAGAGGGAAAGAGTGAGAGAGAGGGAGAATGAGAGAGAGAGAGGTACATACACATCCCTGTGCAGGAGAGGCAGCCCCCCACACAGGCCCCCCCCCCGGCCAGCCTCCGACCCCACTGATCTGCGCTGGCTTCCTCAAGGTTGGGGTTCTGCGCTCACTTCCTCACTTCCTGCCCCTACAGGCCTCCGAACGGCCCGTCAAAACTATTCATTATCACGTGAACATTAAAGATAGTTGTCTGTATCCAAACCTTTGCGCTTTGCAGCACCTGTGAAGGAACAGGGGCCCGGACCCTCCAGGAGGGACGGCGAGGGGAAGACGGAAGCAGAGGAGAGGCAACTGAAGCGGCCTGTTTTTACGCTCTTCTCTTTCACCCCTTGGTGGTTAATTTTCTTCTTCGTTTTCATTTCTGTTGCCTTCAAGCCGCAGGTGAGAAGAGATGGGAGCGTGGAGCCAGGAGCCCAGGACCTGCCATTATTCATAGAACCAAAGCTCATTTATCACATTTATTGGCAGGGCCGAAAAATTGGATCCATCTGGGAGTTTGGCTCCGGAGTTTGGCTCAAGGGAATTATATTAATGTTGTGCCGTGTGTGTGTGCGTGCGCGTGCATGCGCATATGTGTAAGTATGTGGTGTGGGGTGGGGGGTGGTGTGGGGCTGGGGGGGTGTGTGGTGTGGGGTGGCGGGGGGTGGTGTGGGGCGGGGGGGGTGTGTGGGGCGGGAGAGGACTCGGAGCAGGACTGGAAGCAGATGGCGTTTGTGAAGTCGCAAACCGTGACAGGAAGAGAGAGCGATTCCTCTCGCCGTCTCCTGGTCCCAAACAGCTGTTTTAATCACAACGTGGGCCCGACGTGGAGCGAGACCCGGCCCGTTCTGTTCACCCGAGGCCTTCTCCGAACCCGGCGGCGCTCCTCCGGTCCCGGGTCCCGCCGGCTTTGTGGCGGGAGCACTTTCTAATTAAAAGATTTGGCTAAACGATCGGATGAATGAAGGGAGATTGTTGTTGATTACGGGAGGATTCATTAGGCTCTCACTGCCGGGGCTTGTGTTTCTCGCCCTCCCAGTGGGCTGCGCCAGTTAATCTGGCGACACGGAAAGTTCCAGAGCAGACACGCCGTTTCAGGAGAGACAAGATGGAGGGGCTGTACGAGAGTTCAAGGGGAGAGGGAGAGAGAGAGAGAGAGAGGGAGAAACAGAGAGAGACAGAGAGGGAGAGAGAGTGGGAGAGATATATAGAGAGAGGGACAGCGGGAGAGAGATATAGAGAGAGGGACAGAGGGAGAGAGGGAGAGAGTGGGAGAGATATAGAGAGAGAGGGACAGAGCGGGAGAGAGATATAGAGAGAGGGACAGAGGGAGAGAGTGGGAGAGATATATAGAGAGAGGGACAGAGAGCGGGAGAGAGAGGGAGAGATATAGAGAGAGAGGGAGAGAGAGGGACAGAGAGAGGACAGAAAACAGATATGACATGAAAGGCAGAAGGATTAGCCCATCAGACATCACAACGGAAAAAAAGGTAAAGGGTTCAGCATCCAGCCAAAATCAGTCCAAATACGACCTGCTTCCCCTCTGTTTGGCACACGGCGCCGCGGAAACGGACGGTCATAACGGCTCATGAAAAATGGGGCTGTACATCTGCTTCACAAACATCAAACGTGTCTTTCCCCTCTCTTCTCTAAAAGTGGAAATTTGTCTTTGGCGCATAAGCTTCCAAACGTTCACAGTCCCAGACACCAGTAATAACATTACCTGTGTAAGGACACCTATGAATGTGGAAAAGGATTTTGTGATTCCACCAATGCCCACTAGCAACCACAATTAACCTGAATGATTAACCCCCCCCTCCCCCCAAAATTTTTTTTTGGTTTGGCAATAATAATTGTGCTTCTTTCTGTGAGGTGAGTCCATCTTAAATGTTTTGGACTCAGACCTGGGTCAAATACGTAATTGTTTTGGATTCAAGTAGTTATCGTCGCTTCAAGTTCAAATAGTGTCTGGTGTATTGGCACCTATGAAATACTCTCAAACACGGATCAATTGAGCACAGAAAAGTATTTGAATCCAAAACAATGACATATTTGACCCAGGTCTGATTGTACTTCTACTGCAGTGTTTCAGAGAAGGCAGATGAGTGGATATCACAAGGTTAAGTTCAGAAGGGTTTTTAAAAAACACTCCACCAACGGAACATGTTGCAGTAGGAGCTGTAATATCAAAGAGTTATGATGTGGGAGTCTATTAGTTGCAGGTGAGATGAAAAGAAAATTTTATGAGAATTTATGAGGACAGGGCTAACTAAAGTATATCAGGTGTTTGTTCTGTTGTTTTGTGGTTATTTTTATGTATCTTGTAATTTCCCACTGTATTTCTGATGTGATGAATCAATGAGAGTTTGCAAATAATCCGTCCTGTCTGTCTTCGCTCCTCTTTCTATCTGTCCCTCTCGCTGACTCTTCAGATCAAATCACTCCTAATAAATGACAGAGCGAAATGGGATTTATTTGTAAAAATGAGGTCGAGCAAACATTGGCAGAATGCTGATGCAGTTTCATACAAAAGCATGCACTGCCGCCATCTTCATCTTCTATAAAACCCCCTCTGTCCTTATCTTCTGCTGCCCATATTGTTCCATTGCTTCATACCGTCCTTCTGCACTGTCACTCAATTTGTAATTGTGACCTCCTACCGAGGCTGTGGCAGGTATCAAAATATTTTCCAGTTAGTTTTGCTCTCATTGTGGCACTCTCCCTTTCTCTGACATTCTGTGTTGTTACACACACGCGCACACACTCACACTCATACACACACGTACACACACACTCACACTCATACACACGTGTACACACACACACTCACACTCATACACACGTGCACACACACACTCACACACACACTCATACACACACACTCACACACACACGCACACACACACACACACATACACATCTGAAGGTGTAGCACTGTATTGGCCAGCAGGAGGAGAGGGTTTACACATTGGGATGCCTGCTGGCATCTCTCCATCTCACTCACGTCCCGTCATTTCCTGAGGAAATGCTCTCCTCTGAGCATGCAGGGTTCAAACCAACCAGATTCCTGCTGCATGTGAAATTACACAGAAAAGGATGCTAAAAACATATGGTATATATAGTATATGTAATTTATATGGTGGAAGTGGTAAAACATTCATGAGCTGTTTCATGAATTTTTCAGTAAACTGGAGCCAGGAATAATGACTGGGGTGGTTTGGAAGAAGATCATAACAACAGCCGTTAATTCTCCCTACCTAAAATGCAACATACTTTAAAAATGTTTCCTTTTAAAAGACCCTCGATTGTGGTCCAGCTTTGACGAGGAGCCAACCTATCTTTGTCACTCTCCCTCCATGTCTCCTCTTTTTCTTTGTTCTCTCTCTTGTTCTCTTCTGAAGGAGATCTACTCTGCTTCCCAGCGTGTAATACGATATTTCAGAGGCATTGAAACACTAGGGCAACAGAGTTAATCTGCAGCCTGTTTGGAACATCCTGAATCCAGCGTTCCCATTGAAGCAGAAATACTCTCCATATGAGCGGCACCATTAAAGACTGGACAACTGGACTAAAGAAAAAGTGGTATGCATTATGTTTGTCAAGCTTTAAACCCCTTTTCTGGTACCAGATACATACGGTTGAGCTGTTAACAGTAAACATTCTGATATTTGACATGATATGAGAATCATAATTAACTTGTAACCCGGGTCGAGAATTGTTTAAAACAGGGGTGTCCAATCTTACCCGAAAGAGCTGATATGGGCGTAGGTTTTTGATTTAGCACAAGACTACAACACTTGATTCAAATTATAGTCTTCAATCAAGACCTTGATAAGAATCAGGTGTATTAGGGCTGTGCTAAAACAAAAACCTGCACCAACACCAGCTCAGGCGGTAAGAGCAGTCGGAGGGTTGCCGGTTCGATCCTGCTCTGGGTGTGTCAAAGTGTCCCTGAGTAAAACACCTACCCCCCAGATGCTCTTGACGAGCTGGTCGGTGCCTTGCATGGCAGCCAATTGGCGTTGGTGTATCGGAGTGTGTATGAATGGGTGAATGAGAAGCATAAATTGAACAGCCCTTTGGCTCCCCATCCAACCTGATGGAGCTTGAGAGGTGCTGCAAAGAGGAATGGGTGAAACTGCCCAAAGATAGGTGTGCCAATCTGGTGGCATCATATTCAAAAAGACTTGAGGCTGTAATTGCTGCCAAAGGTGCATCAACAAAGTATTGAGCAAAGGCTGTGAATACTTATGTACATGTGATTTCTTAGTTTTTTATTTTTAATAAATTTGCAAAAATCGCAAAAAAATGTTTTTCACGTTGTCATTATGGGGTATTGTGTGTAGAATTTGGAGGAAAAAAATGAATTTAATCAATTTTGGAATAAGGCTGTAACATAACAAAATGTCGAAAAAGTGAAGCGCTGTGAATACTTTCTGGATGCACTGTATATAAAGCCAACCATTTACCATTTGGAGGCCTGTCTGTGTCTCTTTCAGGGGTTTTGGTTGCTGTCTTAATTTGGTCCCTGTTTTTAAAAAGTGCGAATCAAGATTAGGTTTTGTTTGTCAACATATTTTTTAAAAACAATAATTAAAATGTTAAATGAATAATGAATTAAGTAGGAGTAGGATGTTTTTTCTAGAGCAAACTAAATACGCTGTTGTAAAGAGTGACAACCAGAGCAGAAGTGCCTTGACTGTGTAGAGAGAGACTGTCATTCATCTTTTAATGCTGGCCCTTTCTTGAAGCTGAATGTAACTTTCAGCAAGGACTTCTGCAGCCAGGTGATAATAAATGCTTTGTTAAATGAAGAGGAACTTGCCGTTTCCTGTTTAAAACCTGTATAAAAGGTTGTATTTCATCATTTTTTTCCCAATTTTTTTGTAATTTATTTTTAAAATTTTTTTATGTAATACTCCCATTTATTTAGTTGAGCTAAAGGTTTGAGAGAATTCATTCAATCTCTCTCTCTCCCTCTCTCTCTCTCTCCCTCTCTCATTCTGTCAATTCACTTCAAATCAATTCAATGCTTTATGGCATGACTGCAAAAAACTTTTTTCATGACTGATAGGACACAATGCAGTGGCAAAATAAAAAAAACCTACAAGTTGAATGATAAACTCCAATAAGGACAATAATAAAAATACAAAAATGCTAATACTTCTCTCTCTCCTTGTCTGTCTCTCTCCCTCTCTCTCTTTCTCTCCCTCTCTCAGTCTCTCTCTCTCCCTCTCTCTCTTTCTCTCCCTCTCTCAGTCTCTCTCTCTCTCTCTCTTTCTCTCCCATCAATTTAGATTCATACCCCCTCATTCGTCTGACAGAACTCAGCCTGAAGGATCTCTTGAAGTGAACCTTAATCCTTATTATGACTTTAAAAGCCTCAATCAAAACAGCCATGAGTCTCCTTTTACTAAACTTGAAGAGATTAAGCATCTTAAGTTTCCTGGTAACTTTTATCTTCCATAACAGGAACCAAACTATTTCCCCTTCTTTGAACCTTTTCCAGAATCTCTCTCTCTCTCTCGTGGTAGACAGCAACGGCACACAATACATCCATCCATCCATCCATCCATTATCTGAACCCGCTTATCCTGATCAGGGTCGCTGGAGCCTATCCCAGCATACATTGGGCGAAAGGCAGGAATACACCCTGGACAGGTCGCCAGTCCATCGCAGGGCACACACACCATTCACTCACACACTCATACCTCCGGGCAATTTAGACTCTCCAATCAGCCTAACCTGCATGTCTTTGGACTGTGGGAGGAAACCGGAGTGCCCGGAGGAAACCCACGCAGACACGGGGAGAACATGCAAACTCCGCACAGAGAGGCCCCGGCCGACGGGGATTCGAACCCAGGACCTCCTTGCTGTGAGGCAGCAGTGCTACCCACTGCACCATCCCTGCCGCCGCACACAATACACTGAGTTGGAATTTCACACACAACAGTCTCAATAGTTTGCAGAGAACGGTGCGAAAAAAACAAAAAGCATCCAGTTGGCAGCAGTTCCTTATTTTTTGTCTTTTTTTAGGTCAATAACTAACTTCATTGTCCATGTAAAAGCTTGGGTTGTTGTGTTGGAGGCACCTCTGCCTGGGCCTGAGCTCAGGGGTAATTGTGGCCCCGTTAATCCTTAAACCCCCCCAGCCCACCCGGGCCCCTGGACCCCGCTATGGCCCCGTCTATCCTCTCCCCAGTTCCACTGCACCGGCTTTCATTTCAACAGGAGGCAATGAACAACATTTTACGAGCGCTACAACACCGTGTCAGTTTGAAGACTGCAGCCCACATTCGGGTTAATAATTTACATCACTGTCTCAACACAGAGGGACGATCGCCGTAAATCTTTGGTTAATTTTTATTTTCCTTTTCTATTTGCACATGTGATCTGTTTATGCAGCTAGTTATTTATGGGAGCCGTTACGGTAACTTCCCCTTGCCAAAGCCTTTCATGCCATTCATAATATATTTTATATATTTTGGCCAACAGCATATCGTTTCCCAGCCCAGTGTTACACAATGCCGTGTACTCAAATATGTATCTCCACTGAGTGCGTAACTGTTGATTTATTAACCTGGTAAATTAAATATACTGTGTTTCAAATCGTAATCTGCATGCATTCAAATGGAAATATAATAGAAATGCATAGGGTGCCAATGTTACTTCCATGTTTAAGTTTTTAGGTTATCCGAGTACATCAATGCTCTTTTATGCCTGTATTATACCTCTATAATGTTCAACCGGCATAATGTTTATTGGACTTCAAGTCTACATTGTGTGTGACAGACAAATCATGTTAATTGCCAAGTGTGACCAATCACTTGGTAAGAAAAAAATGAACAGGGATACAAACTGCACTCGTGTAAAAAGTATATACTGCACTTTCACTGAAATAAATAGGTCCACAGTCATACTTCAAATCCCTCACTGATTTACGCTCACATTTGCATAAACCTATGAATTCATGCATATTTCATGTGTCTCACAGCCTGCTGTAGATCTCCATGGGATCGGTTGGCTGTGATGAGGTACATTATCCTGCAGATCCAGGCCAAGGTGCCAGGGGATCGAATCATACTTTTATTGCTTCTCCAGAGGCCCGTAACAGTCTTTTAGTGAACACTAGGTGCAAATCAACACAAACTCACTCCCACATGTGTTTGTATGCACTCCCACGAAAAAAAACACATGTATTCACTCTCAAATTAGCAAAGAAACGCACCGATACACATGTTAAAAAAAAATTAAAAAAAAACAACAAAAAAAAACTTCATTCGCCAATCCACAGAAACACACCAAGATGCTCACCAAATATCCACAAACACATTATCCCTGCTACAAAATCAGCACACACACACACACACACACACTGCTATACACGTACAGTTAGGCCCTTCAGTCAGCGGTCAGCGGTGGACCTCATAGTATTTCACGGTGCACGCCCGTGTCTAACCGATCGCAGCAGGTCTGCTGCCAGAGCCATCGCCGCGCCCGCTCCTGTATAATTGCTGTGAAATAGCGACGCGCTCACAGGGTCAGAGTAAATCACATTAAACTGCAGGAAGGGGAAGCAGAGCGTCTGTGACCATCGAACCCCCACCCCCACGCCCCCCCGCGCCCCCCCGCCCGCCAGGTGGACAGTCGACTTTCCGGCTGACGGATCACTGGAGCCGAGAGGACGATGAAGGATCGTGCGGAGGCCACGACGGCTTCCTCGTCATTCCTTATCAATTGAATGTGACTTATTGGCCGGCAGACTGGCAGATCCGTCCTGTTAGGCCATCCTGAAAGGTGAAAAAGCGAGTCTTTCTCAGATAAGCCTATTACGGAGCCCGAACGCAGATGACGGAAACGTATATCTGCAGATCCGTGCCCGCGGGAGCTCATTCCAGGCACACGCGCACGCACACGCACACGCACACGGACACGCGCACACGCGCACGCGGAGAGAGACCCATCCCGAACTGCCACGCACAGTGTGGCGTGAGCCTCTCCCGTTCCAGAAACGGCCAATTAAACTGCGGGCTTCAGATCCGTCAGGAAGAGCCGGGGGCTGCTGAAAAGGCCGTTCTGCAGCGCGGGCAGGGCTGGCTCCACGCGGCCGGCGGAACACGGAGGAGAACGGATCTGCCTGTCAGAGCATCCCCATTAGAGTGAAGGGGGGGGGGGGGGTGTTGGGGATACAGGGCTCCCGAGCTCTCTCTCCACACTGAGCTGAGGGGTGCTGGTGGTGCCGGGGGGGGGAGGGGGGGGGGAGTGTTGGGGATACAGGGCTCCCGAGCTCTCTCTCCGCACTGAGCTGAGGGGTGCTGGTGGTGCCGGGGGGGGGAGGGGGGGGGGGAGTGTTGGGGATACAGGGCTCCCTAGCTCTCTCTCCACACTGAGCTGAGGGGTGCTGGTGGTGCCGGGGGGGGAGGGGGGGGGGGAGTGTTGGGGATACAGGCCGCAGAGCTCCCTAGCTCTCGCTCCACACTGATCTGAGGGGTGGGTGGGTCGTGCCCACAGATTCATCTGGAGTGCGGTTCTGCGATGTGAAACGCCGCCCTCCTCTCGCTGGGCGGGAGCGGCGGTGTGGAGTGGCTAACGCCTGCCACCCCAGGGCCTGGCGCGCGCGCGTGGAGTGGCACTAATAAGCACTTTATATGCCGAGCATTGTTGAGCTCTGATAAAAAGCTGCCGCGGCCCTGCTGCAGTCAGCCTGCCAGCTCCCAGCCCACGGGTTAATTACCCCAGAGCTCCCGACGCTCACCCACCGCAGGCCGAGCCCAGTAAGAGCAGTCGTCTCATTGGCTCAGGCGGTGAGAGCAGTCGTCTCATTGGCTCAGGCGGTGAGAGCAGTCGTCTCATTGGCTCTGGCGGTGAGAGCAGTCGTCTCATTGGCTCAGGCGGTGAGAGCAGTCGTCTCATTGGCTCAGGCAGTGAGAGCAGTCGTCTCATTGGCTCAGGCAGTGAGAGCAGTCGTCTCATTGGCTCAGGCGGTAAGAGCAGTCGTCTCATTGGCTCAGGCGGTAAGAGCAGTCGTCTCATTGGCTCAGGCTGTAAGAGCAGTCGTCTGGCAGTCAGAGGGTTGCCGGTTCGATCCCCCCCCCCGGGCTGTGTCGAAGTGTCCCTGAGCAAGACACCTAACCGCCAAATGCTCCTGATGAGCTGGTCGGCGCCTTGCATGGCAGCCAATCGCCGTTGGTGTGTGAGTGTGTGTATGAATGGGTGAATGAGAAGCATCAATTGTACAGCGCTTTGGATAAAGGCGCTATATAAATGCCAAACATATTGTTAACCCATGCTTTTCAAAGTGTGTGTGTGTACGCTGTTTTTCTGTGTGCTGTCTGTGTGTGTGTGTGTGTGTGTGTGTGTGCATGCATGTGTGTGTGTGCATGCATCTGGTTGGTGTGTATGTGCAGTGGGGAGATAGAATATAGAAACATAAAATGGTAGAAATGTCTCACAGGTAATGTGTTTTTTTTTTCATCTCTTCTTTGTCATTTTCTCCATCATTCTGTCTTATACACAAACTCTCATCAGAGAAAGTAATAGCCAGACAGGCAGACTCAGACAGTCACATTAATACTTTATTCATGCTGTATCCATTGCTTTAAACTCAAAGGTAATTTGTTCCATTGTTCCAGATCCATTGCAGGGCTCATCTGTCTAAGACGGACTGATTTAGGCACACACATATGCACATATACACAAAGAGGCTTGAGATTCTGAATGTTCACCCCCCCCTTTATGTCCTGGCCATGTAATCTTGTTCTCCTTATATGATTCTCTCTTTTTCTCTCATCCTTTCGTAACTCCCTAATTACATACATCTTTGTTTCCCCATCGCCCTGCCCTCTCTAACCCGCGCACAGAAGGGAACATGAGGAAGGATTTCTTTGCTCTGGAAAGACAGAAGGAAAATACTAATACAACCACACTGTCGCATTGAGCACCACCAGTCTACAACGGCGAACACGGATTTAAAACATCACGAGACATGAACACACACACACACATGTGTACGTGCGCACATATACAAACCTAACATGGATTTCAAAACATCACAAGACATGAACACACACACACACACACACACACACACACACACAAATGCAGGTATGTCTTGTGATGCTAGGGTTTTAAATTTGTGTTGTGTTTGCACACACCCACACACACACACATACACACACACACATGCACACACACACAAATACAACACGGATTTATAACAAGAGTGTCACAAGACATGAACAAACACTTGTGCATGCATGTGCACACACAGACGGACACACACACACACACACACACACACACACATATACACACACACAAAGTCAACAGACTGTCAAAGTGATGCTCTGAATTACATTTCCATCACTGTGCAGATGCTCTTATCCAGAGTGACAAATGCAGGTGGAGAACATCGGTGTAGCTCTCAGGAATACAAAAATGTGCTGTTATTCACCAAGATGCCACAGAATGCCCTTCAATAGACAATACACATAATGTTAACCTAACAAACAATTTGTATTGTAACTTAAGAAATGACCACTTGACCGATAACATATCTTTACATTGTCATCACTTTAACACTACTCAAAGATGCTGGCCTTCATTGGTCAGATCAGTTGGTTACATGTGGCATGTGGTTATATCATTAAGCTACAGACTAGGAGGGAAGTATTTGAACTTCAGGTCTAAGACGCAGGGACTGGTAACTGATGACTTTGCATTGCAATCAATTCAGTGCCACCCTGTACTGCTATATAGGTTTCCATATGCAAGGCTGTCATGCGATAATTTCAGTAAGGACAGCGAGAAACCGGTGGCTATTTTTAGGGTTTTAATGAAGGAGAGAGCTGAGATGAGACGTAAAAAGAGCTGCTTGTGTAAAGGTGAGTGTCAGGTACGGGAGAGGAACGCGAGAGGAACACGGTGTGATTTCTACCGAACATTTCTTCATGTCGAGATATCCCCCCGTTTTCTGCACTCCTCCTTCACATGTTACACTTCGACTGCAATCAGAAAAAAAGTATGTTTCACCCGCATTCTTTCTACTGTTATTTAAAATAACCAGTCATTTTGTCCACAAAGTGGAGAGTGGAGACACTTACGCATCATTCTGTAGGCCGATGCACAAATAAATATGTAACCCACTTCCCTCGGACCAGGCATGGCCAGATGTTCCATTTCAATGTTATCACATTTAATATCCAGGCAGTAGGGGCTGGGGCTGCTCATTTGTATACATCCCCCCTGCTGCCTTACGAGGTATACAGCTGTATACTGCTGCCGTACGCGATGTACGGGCAGAGCATCAATAAACCGCACTGCCGGTATTGTTGTCGTCAACAGAAAATGTGGAATTAAGCAGAACCTCCTGGTATGAACCTTTATGCAACATGAGTAACTGCCCTTCTCTCAGATTTAATGCCAAATACACCAGCGACCCGTATTCCCCAAGGCGGGAGTCGGCAACCAGACGGTTTTGATGATGTTCCGCACTAATTCCATCAATTAAAGCAGCTGCTTGGTCAATTATTCCATCTCACTTGGGTCTGAAATGGCTGCTGATTTTGAAGTTTGAGGGGAAAAAACCTGCCATCTCCGGAAGACAGACTCATTTGAGCTCTGAGAGAAATCGTCCATGAGCCAGACCCCCATCCTGCCTGAGTGGAAGGACAATATCTCAATTTTCTATATAAGTTTATATGCCTAGTGTTAGGAAATGGGCGCTAGCACCGTGGCAATGGAAGCTTTCTATGTGCAATCCCTCTTTTTTTCCCATCATTATATTCTTCATAGTTTCTTTTCCAATTAAAACTCAGATAAAAAAACGTGGAATATGATGCTATGAGAGAACGGCCTGCCCACAGCTGTCTGCCAGCATTATAACCCAGCTTTGCTGAACTTAGCTAACTTCCATAAAACCTGCTCTGCATAACGCTAGGGCTGGGAATCACAGCTGTGTAGCTCTGCCTCAACCTTTGCGGCATTTATTACACTTATTTTTTACTTCCGCGGCTGTAACCTATCCACTTAAAGAGGCTTGACACGTTGTGTGTTCAGAGATGGTCTTCTGCATACCACTGTTGTAATGTGTGGTTTTTTGCATTACTGTCACCTTCCTGTCAGCTTTGACCGGTCTGGCCATTCTCCACTGACCTCTCTCATTAACAAGGTGTTTTTGTCTACAGAACTGCTGCTCGTTGGATGTTTTTTTTCCCTGCACCATTCTCTGCAAACTCGAGAGACTGTTGTGTGCGAAAATCCCAGGAGATCAGCAGTTTCTGGAGACACTCAAACCACCCTGTTTGGCACCGACAACATTTCACGGTCAAAGCCACTTGGATCACATTTCTTCCCCATTCTGACATTTGATCTGAAAAACAGCTGAACCGCTTGACCGTGTCTGCATGCTTTTATGCATTTAGTTGCTGCCACATGATTGGCTGATTAAATATTAGCAGTAAAAAGCTGGCGTACAGGTCTATTGAATAAAGTGAGTGTATACAGTGAGAAGTCCTATTTCAGTCATCATGATATGTTGGGCCCATGATACCTGTACTTTTTCATGGCTTTAGTTCATTTTAGTTTTATCAGTTACCATTGTCATTGTCTGCTTTTTATGATCCAATATCATTCAATATTGCTTTGTGTTTTTTTGTCTCAGTAGGATAGACTATATATTTCATGTTGCTATTTTAGTTGTGTGAGACCTAATTGTCTGTGTTGAAATAGTAGTAATATCACAAGTCGTGAGTGTAGTCAGCCTGGACACTGGCTTCCTGAGAGGACCCTTTCCGTTGTCCATCTCAAGTCCGAGGAGACAACGTTATCCTTTCACGTATTTTAATGAACTTTTATTCACATGTATTTATAACGGAGCACTGGCCTAATTGTGCCCTGGCTGCATTATTCCGAGTTTCCCTCAGTTGTTGGATGTCGGGTCATTTGTATTATTATTCTCAGAATACTACTCAGATAATACTGAGTTTCTTCTCAGTATTAGTCTCCAGTGTCCTGCATTGCCCTGGCAAACAGTACAATTGGTAAAATAATGGCTACAAAACAGTCTGGGGAGAGTGTGTTCAGTATGGATTTTTCTCTTTACACCATTAAAAAAAAAAAAACTCCTCCACGTATTCGTCTCCAGCTTATGCCCTAGAAGCTAATATATCAGCTCATTTCTAGACTCAGTCTCCAAAATAAATAAATAAATAAATAAATATAATCAGTGTTAAAAGAGAACTTCAGAACGGAACGTTCGAAAAAGTAAACATTGTGATTAAAAAATCAGCTGAAAGGCATGTAGATTTTATGCTGCGTTTATGACAGTGATGAGAGACCCGAAACGGCAACAGAAGCTGCAATCACTGGGAGAACGACACAGAGACTGAGAGAGAGCGAAAGGGTGGGAGTAAGCGTTTTCCAGAGGGCAGAAACCATGAAGAAAAAGTGAGGTAAACACACACACACACACTTCCACATAAATAACGCCGGTGCGAGGCAGAGGCAAAGTGAAAAACGGGAATGAAGTCCGCTCATAAGAAGCCAGTGGTTTTCTGAACAGAGTTTGTCCTCGTTTTGTAGTCTGTGCTTCAGTCAGACCGGGGGAACAGGGAGAGGGGCTTACAGTTCAGACCGCACCCACTGTGGCGTCACCACCAAGGTTACCTAATTCAGTAGGGTTGGCATTTATATCGCTGTACAATTGATGCTTCTCATTCACCACACACACACACACACACACACACACACACACACACACACACACACACACACACACACACACACACACACACAAACAAACGGCGATTGGCTGCCATGCAAGGCAGCAACCAGCTAGCCCGGTACATTTAAGGGTAAGGCGTCTTGCTCAGGGACACTTCGACACACCCTGGTCGTGGGATCGAAACTGTCAACCCTTCGACTGCCTGACGACTGCTCTTACCACCTGAGCTAACGTCGCCCCCATAACGTAGATGTGAAAGAGATTTTGGCCGTATACCACCCTCCCCATATAGCCTTTGGCCAACATACTCCATTCAGTGTGATCACAGAATGCATGGGATCTATTCCCACATAAGTTATACGTTTCACCACATGCAGTACCATGCAATTCCAATTGAGGGAAGAAGGGTGAAACTGATGTAGGATTAGATTCCATGCATTTTTAAATATGGTGGGTGGTCTTTATTTATTTTTTTAAATAAAAAAATCTACAGGTCCTGGAGCATTTGTTAATATAGACGTTGTGATGAACACCAGTATGTACCATTTAAATCACAAAAAAATGCACTCTCCCCTCCCAATGAGCTTACAATATTTCAATTTTGCATTTAAGAATTACTCTTTTGAATGCAATTAACTTATGATTATCGTCTTATACAAATACACATATCATACATATTAAAGAGTTTATAGACAAGTTTATACAGTTGAAAGCATTTTTCATAATGAAAAAACTGGTTTTAATGTTGTGGCTAATCGATGTGTAGATATTGATAAGATATTGAGATTCCGCCATGTTCATGTTAATACTTGCTCCTGTTCATCAGTTTGCCTCCATGGGGACTGGGCATTCTTTACGGTTATGCATCTAATGTCCCCAGCTGTGTTCACCCGATTGACTCCTGCCTGCGGTCTGTACGGTGAGCACAACGTTGTTTATGATTTATGAGTCAGACACCGACCGCGGACCATGAAACACTCAGCACTGAGTATCTGACTGGCCAGCATGGCTGTGCTCTCTTTCTGCTATACAATAATTATAACAAAAGGGTAAATTATACAATTAATACTGGATTTGTGTACACCATGGCGTGTGCGTGGGCGCGTGGGCGCCCGTGGATGAGAGAGCGTGAACGAGCGAGAGAGCGTACACACAAATAAGCATATGCGTGCATAATGTTGATTACTTGCTTTTTTATTATAAAGGAGACAAATTGCCTGTAGAGTGCTTTTCCGTTTTTTAATTGATGATATGGAGGGGGGTGCGGGGGTGTAAATAGCTAATTCCAAACATGTTAATTTAACAGCGCTGTTTCTGAACGAGAGAGAAATAACTGAAGGGTGAAAGATGAGCATGAATTCAATTCCAGAGAACAGAAGGAAGTGGAACAAATTGTTTCAACCCGCCCACCCGTACGTTTTCATTCAGTTTTATTTCCACTGGATTCGAAAAGAAAAATGACGGATGAGCCGGCTAAAATAGAGGAGCAATTAAGAGTTAATATATATTTATAGTTAACTGAACAGTTATTGTCTCTGTGCTTGATGTGTTTATTGGCACTGACGTTTCTTATTGTTGAAGCTATTACATTTTAGGGTCGTGAATGACAGAATGTTGTAACTTGGTGCGGGGAGAATAGTGAAGGGGAGGGAACAGGAGGTTATATCAAACACAGAAAGTATTCGTACTGAGTATTCGCCAATAAACCAAGCGGAATTCGTAGTTCTAATAGCCAATAAAAGCTTGGAGTGAGCTTGGAGATTAGAGCTTGGAAACAGAAGGTAATTTCTGGATCCCGTTCTCCAGCCAGTCCCGTAATGACTGTGTTGAGCTCTAGGGAGAGGGAAAAGCTGAAGAAAGGGTGAGAGGGAGTAGTGCCACCATATTTCGCAATTATTGTTGTTGTTCCAGGTTTTATTGTTCCTGGCCGGGACATAATTGAATTACCGAAGGTCTTTATCGGGGGAGGGGCACCCACATCCGCTCCATGGATCCAGTCACTGGCACTTCGTGTTCTCCGCCGTACCGATACAACAGGCTCCGGCCATCATCATTTATACACTATTAATGTGCGCATCGCTTGCTGCCTGTAGCAACAGAGGTGTTCAGAGTGTGGCTTTTTTTCCCTTAGTTGCCTCTAAAGAAAATGGCTCCCTGGGGGGTGGGGGAGTAAGGCCAATAATAGAAGAGTGTCGTGTGGTTGCTAGGTGCTTGCTGTCGGACATTGCTACGAGGCTCAGAGTTAGAGGCGGGGAGGATAGAGCCCAGGGTTTTTATGGACCCAGGGGGGAGCGGAAAGTGCTGGAAAAATAAGGGATAGGCTGTCCCCCTCCACGGTGTGACAGGCCTCCTATACCACTGGCGTAATGTAGCGAAACTCACGCGATATTCCCTCTCCCCAAAGAGGGAGATGACTCCATTTTTTTTCATTGCAAATGACATTCATTGCATGTCATTTGGCTGACGCTTTTATCCAAAAGCGACTTGCAATTGATTAGACTAAGCAGGAGACAATCCTCCCCTGGAGCAATGCAGGGTTAAGGGCCTTGCTCCAGGGGCCAGCGGCTGTGCGGATCTTATTGTGGCTACACCGGGGATCGGACCGCCGACCTTGCGGGTCCCAGTCATGCACCTTAACCACTACACTGCAGACCGCATTAGGGGGAGAAGGGGCTCTTACCATCGCAGGGAGGCGTGAGACCTTCGGGAGGGATGCCGAGTGAGACCTCAGTGACCTCCCAGTTCAGGCAGAACAGAGGGGAGCAGGAAAGAGACTCCGATGCCCTGTGTCAGTAATCACAGTGACAGGACTGTCCAGCCACAAATAATGTAAAATTATACATGCTCAAAAAGCTCATCTGTATAAGTGTGTGTGCACTAATGTGCTTCTTTGTTTCAAAGCATTACTGTTACACCACAAGTGTCTCTCATTGTGCTTGCCCACAAATGTGAAATGGAGCCATTTTGAACAGATTCTAGGACATGAAAAGGCACAGAATTGATACTTTAAAAAAAAAATACATCATTACAACGTATGCCTGAGAAATCAGTCTTTATATGGCAGGATGTACAATGTGTCCTGTAGAATAAATGTGAACATTACTAATGGATGAATAAAATTCACAATGACCTATTAAAAAGGTCGTTTATGACCAATGGCCCCCATTACCCCCCCCCCCCCCCCCCAAGTTATTTGGCAGCAGGATGTCCTTGTCAGGGATCGGGAGGCCATATGACTTCATATTTGACAGCAGAAGGACAAGCACAGGGTGGGTTTTAGGGGAAACGGAGAGAAACACGACCAGACTAAACACTGAGAGAAGCACCACCAAGAACACCTTTATTATTCTACTGGCAAGAGCCCAATTTAATGTGTCATGTCCAATGTGTTTGCCGCAGGCCGCGCGCCACAATACAGCTATTATTTAATCAGCTCTGCCGAGCCGGTGGAAGCGGACAATACAAACACGAACGAGTAGGACATCAGAAGTTGGCACTTTCTGCTATTATTTGTTTTAACTTTTATGTTTACTCCAGCGGAGTGAAAGGCCGTGGCGATCTTTCACCGTCTCCCGCGGTGCCGCTCAGTGCTTCCGCCGACTCATTCTCCATTTGGCTCTCGTCACTCGCTCTCTCTTCCCTTCGGGTTAATAAAACGTTCCGGGATTAATATCGCACAGTCTCTCATAGTGCCGTCTAATATAGCAAACAGTCTCTCACGCTGATTAATTGCCCTATCGTCACTCGGTCTACACTGGCTCCTCGGCTTCCTTCCCCTAATGTGATGGAGCTATCGCGCTATGGGTGACGACGAAGATCGATATGCGCTCCACGACAGGAGGATTTGTAACGTTTATCTCTCGTGGTGGGGAAAAAGTATGCTAAATAAAGATAATCCGCGTATGTGAAATGAGAAAGATTTGGCTTAGAAGATAGCAATTTATCTTCCCCAGGAGCCGAGACTATGAGATTGAGCACGTATACCCTAACACACTTGGGTGATGCATGGCAACTATTTTTTTAAAACCAATTTCTATCTCAGATTTTTAAAAGAGATTTATATCCGTTAACTCCGCCCTCCCCCCCCCCCACCACTCGTCACAGGCTAAGCTGTGTGTCATCGTTGCATCAGAGGGCTGCATTTCACGCGCCGCGCGCCCGCTCCGCGCGACAGAGCCGCTCTGCCGCAGTGAGACCGTTAGGATTCTAATTACGCACTATCGCCTGCTATCACGGCCCAGTGTGTTCGCTTATTTTATTTATTTATTCCCCCCTCCCCCGCCCTTTTCGTTTGGCGTCCCTCCAGACAGCAGATGCCCCGCAGCCCCTCCACGATGGATGGAGCCCTAGGCGATCGTTTATATCAGCCATGAACCGGTCCTCCACTGCCTTAGTCAGGGACTGGCAGCTATGATTTGATGTCAGATTATAGGATATAGGGATGCTTCACCCCAATGAAACCAGAGCTGTATGAGAGGCATGTCACTTAACAGCCACAAGTACAGCTACGTTGCGCAACGATGCTTACTGCCACACATTAAGCTTTGTACAGCCATAAATTACAAGGGCAATTGGGAGTTTTCCATGATACCAGGAAACCGCATGCTTTATGCTGTAACTTTTCTATGGATTCTTGCTTGACAGCAGGATGCCCTGCTTGATTTGAAGCAGGGCTGCCCAAACCCGTTCCTGGAGATCTACCCTCCTGCAGGTTTTCACTCAAACCCTAACAAAGCCACACCTCATTCGACAGCTAGAGATCCTGTCGAGCTGCTAATTAGTAGAACCACGTTTGTGAAAATACAGTTGAAATGAAAACCTACAGGACAGCAGATGTCCAGGATCAGGGTTGGGCAGCCCTGGTTGAAAGTCTCTTTCAAAAGACTCCCAAAGCGACTCCGAGAACTTTCCCTTCTAAGAGCTAGAGGTAGAGGAACTCCCAGTCTTTGAATTCTGTAACTGACGGGGCGTTGAACGACGTCTGAAGGAATAAGGGCATTCCATTCGTCTTTACATCTTTTCCTTTCACATTTTCCGAGCCTCTCCCGACAGGTGCAGCTAGGGGCGAGAAAAGGGGGAAAATAAAAGGAAAAATACTGGAAGAATAAGGGATTGAAATGGGCCCCTGGGTCACTGCAGTGCTTCTCCACTCGGCCCAGAGAGAAGACTGCCCTCTACTGGTCCCCCACCGCCACTGCACAAAAGCAGCCTCCCTTAGCGTCAGTCACCAAACGGGGAATGTTACTGCCAGGGAGGTGTGGATGCCGATCGTACCGAGACTGCAGGTTGCCGGAATAATCCGTACTCAGCAGTGAGGGGCAGCGCCCATGTCTTGTACAGAACGTCCATGTTGGTATTGTCAGGGGGTTGAATTTGGGGTTTGAATGAATGTGTCTGTGTTTCCGTCTGTTTTTTAAGCGTGTTCCTGTGTGACTCTCAGAGTCGGTGGGCTCTTCATCTGTGTAAGTGCGTGTACTCGTGTTTTTCCTGTATTTTTAAGTTTCTGTATGTCAGTATTTGTACAGCACACAGTAAAGCCTAAATATCACAGAGCGGTTGCCAGGCAGGCTAATTAACACGGCTAATTAACACGGGATTCTGCCGGCGTGCAGATCTCGAGCCTCTCCGAGAGACAGCGCGATGAAGACGCACTTACACACGCGTCACCGGACGGAGATGCGCGGAGACAGCGGGGGCTCGCCCTGGTTTCTTCACAGACGGAGGACGCAAACTCGCACGGACGTGAATCAATGTGGCGCACTGAGCCATCCTTCCTCCTGCCCGCGTTCCCATCGCCCTGAGCGATGACTGCAGTCCTCCACCACAGCGCGCGGCCCTGTCGGGATCCGCTGCAGTCCAGATCCGCTGCAGTCCAGATCCTCTGCAGTCCAGACCTGCCACAGTCCTGCTGCTGCCTGCATTTGGAGGATGAGGAGCCTTATGGGACAGATATGAATGGTAAACGGTCAATGGTTGGCATTTATATTGCGCCTTTATCCAAAGCGCTGTGCAATTGATGCTTCTCATTCTCCCATTCATACACACGCTAACACACACACACCAAATAGCGATTGGCTGCCATGCAAGGCACCGACCAGCTTGTCAGGAGCATGTGGGCGTTAGGTGTCTTGCGCAGGGACACTTCGACACGGCCCGGGCGGGGGATCGAACCGGCAACCCTCCGACTGCCAGATGACTGCTCTCACTGCCTGAGCCAATGAGACGACTGCTCTCACTGCCTGAGCCAATGAGACGACCGCTCTCACTGCCTGAGCCAATGAGACGACCGCTCTCACTGCCTGAGCCAATGAGACGACTGCTCTCACTGCCTGAGCCAATGAGACGACTGCTCTCACTGCCTGAGCCAATGAGACGACTGCTCTCACTGCCTGAGCCAATGAGACGACCGCTCTCACTGCCTGAGCCAATGAGACGACCGCTCTCACTGCCTGAGCCAATGAGACGACTGCTCTCACTGCCTGAGCCAATGAGACGACTGCTCTCACTGCCTGAGCCAATGAGACGACTGCTCTCACTGCCTGCCTATGTCGCTCAATGTCACATGACAGCCTCCGCCTCAGTGGCTCTACACACTCAGTGTGTTCAGCTTTGAGAACAGTGACTCACTGGTTTTATTTTGTGTTTTTTTTTTTGCTGTTCCCTTTGATTTACTGAAGTAATTTATGCAAATGTATTTTTCTTTAGTTAGTCCCATCAAATGAAAGCCTCGGAGCTGATTTCTCAGAAGAAATATCCAAATATTTTTCCGCACTGACATTTAAACACTGACATTTAAACACACACACACACACACATCCTAACAATCTGGTATTCTATCTATTACACAATAAATTAAGAGGGCATTTCATGATTTTCACATTACAAAGAGCTTTTATTGATGTGACGTGTGCATGTGTTCTGTGTTCATGTGTTCAGTGTTTGTGAGTGAATACTACAGTCATTTTATTTGATTAACCACAAAATCAACTTTCAGGTAGAATAAAACATCACAACACAATAAAGAACACAAGATGAAGTTGGTATTCGTTCACGGGTATATGGGTATATCTGCTTTACAAAGCAACACCAGACAAATACAAATAGTCCATTGATATAAAACCGTTACGAAAATAGCATTACATAATTACATTCATACTTAAAGAAAAATATGAGGGAATTCAAAAGGAAAATGTGCCCTCCTCTTGCCCTCTTCCTCTGTTTTCTCTCTCTCTTTGGCAGGTGAAACCCTCTACTGGGGTAGAGGGAGATGAATAAATTAGAACCATTTGCATGAGCCTGAGATCAGAGGAGCCTTGAGCTGGGGGGGTGAGCGCGGGGGTGGGGGGTGGGGGAACGCATCAGACATGATAATCAGGCACTCCCTCCTCCCTTTGTCTGACCTCTCCCCCTCTCTTTCTCTCCACCGCGCCGTGGCATCAATCAAAAGGTCTGCCCCCGTTAATTAATTATTTCTGTCTGGCTGTCCTAAATGGGAAGGAAATTCAGCGCTGAAATGAACAATCAGGAAGCCGGGCTTCGGCCGACCGACCCGCAGATACACTGACCTATAGGCGGCACCCTGACTGATGCACTAACCCACCTGTAGGAGACATGCCCGGTACACAAAGTGAGCGACCGTGGACGAGCCCACTAACTGTTGAGGACCGACCATCCACACACGGATGGATAGAGACCAGCGGTGACAGGCGTTCATGAGAAGCACGCTGAATGGCTATCAAGCTGACTGGTGGACATTGTTTCTCCAAAAATATAGAGTGGCGAGGGAAACCTGTCAGGACAAACCCCCAAAACACAAGCAATTCCATGGGCCAATAATAGTTTTGAAGACTGTCAAACACTGACTGTCAAATATTTGATTCATTCCCTGTCATATTTGACACCTTTTTCATGATTTGACATTTTTTGATCAAAGGCACTATTTCATAAATGTACATATTACCATATTTTGTATTATGTCGGTGGATTTCAATATATTTCACCTTTCTCAAAATTGTAAACTGTTCAGTCCTCAGAGATTGGAAAAGAACGACTTTCTTAGGCCTCGAATAAAAAAAATGACACGTTCAAAATTCAATGCATCGAAAGCATAAAGTACAGTCAATAGATTACACATAATCGCACTGCAGTTTTACGGAACAGCAGCATTTACCGAATAGCAATACAATACAGTACAATATCAGGTGGCGACACTGACCTTCAAACACAGATAAGGATATGTTGGTTAAACCGTGAAATACAACACACGACGTGTCCATATAATATGACGCATGTACTGCGAGATGTTTGCTTTCCTGCTGTATAACGCGATGGTAAAATGCCTCTCCCGTACCCCGCGCGGCCGGAGATTGATTGACAGCGGCTGAAATGGCGCACGATACACCCTCGTCCACAGGAGGAGCTGCGATGGCGGCCGTGGGTTCCTGGACGTCTCCCAGAGCACTTTGCTGATGACGGTAAAAACAGAACTGCTGCAGTGTTACTCTCCTGTCCACGGCTACCGAGCAAATGCACATGAAATCTCCACTTATTCGTACTCATATTTTAATGCGGACGATCGTTTCAGTCATGCAATATACAGCAGATCTGCAGGAGTACAAGATGGAGGCGGGAATCTCATGCCAGAGGTGAATAGTCGGCCGTAAACTAAGGGCTGCACTGCCTTTTAATAATTCACAGCAAA
>NC_083770.1:46600961-46610961 GCF_963514075.1 Conger conger | reverse complement strand
ACACACACACACTCACACACACACACACACACACACACACACACACTCACACACACACACACACACACACGCAAATAGACAGACAGAACACGGTATGTGTGTGCACATACATACGCACAGGTTTTGGAAAGCAACAGAATGAACTAGCCACTGCGTAACACAGCACATTAAAACTAGCGATATGTGAGTGAATGGGTGACTGCCTTGCTGAAAAAAAAAAGGAAAAAAAAGCTCAAGCTAGGTTTTGAAACAGCCAGTTGCTGGTTGACCAGTTCAGACCAGCTGTCAGCTAGACATGGTTTGACCAACTGGAGCTATATTTTGAAACAGCTGGTAGCTGGTTGACCAAGCTGGCATAGCTGATTTTACAGCATGGTGCACTGGCTTGCAGTTATTGTACTTTCCCAGTGGCCTGGGCACCCGCTCACCAAGGCCAGCACCAAATAATTCAGTGTTTGTTGTTCTCCTTATCTTTGGGTCGACTTTGAAGTCAAAAATCTGGCAAGACCATCGACAGCCCCGGGCGTCGACTCCCCACAACACGCTGTGTAATTCTAGCATGAGGGCGGAAATGGGCTCAGCTCAGCGGGATGGCTTTGGGGGTAAACTTTATACAGGATGTGTGGACCCCCCCCACCAGGCCAGTGGGTGCCAGAGGGGGCAGGGGGGGGCGGCTCGATTTCGCAGCTGGAGAGTAACACCCTCCCTCCGAATGGCCAGGGTCTGGTGGCTGGTGCCCTGGTTCAGATATCGTTTTTGGGGATGGGTTGTTTTTTGGCCTGTGAGTGGAGGAGGCCCAAGGAGCCTGCTGCAGGTCCGGATGCAGGTCCACTGTCCCGGGCCGGGCCAGGCCGGGCAGGCTCTCAGGGCCGAGGAGGGGAGGGCGGAGGGCCTCAGGCCAGGTTGTTGCCGGAGTAGAAGCTGGAGGCCTCGGACACGGTCTTGGAGACGCTGCGGGACGACGAGCCGTTGGAGGTGAGGTCCAGGGACAGCCGGCGGGTGGGGAGCGCCCCCCTGGCCGCCCCCTCCGCCTCCTCCTCCGCCCCGTGGTGGAGCACGGTGGACACGGTGGTCTCCATGCGGCTGGCCTTGTACACGCTGGTCTGCGTCTGCAGGTACCGGGTGGACTTGAGCTCCAGGCCCTCGTACGAGCCGTCCGGGATGCAGGGGCACCAGTGGAAGGCCTGCTTGAACCCCGCCCGAAATCTAGGGGAGGGGAGACAGAGGGGGCAGGTGATTCCGGGGGGGGGGGATTAGCTGAATTTCACAACACGGCATGATCCAATTTACAGGTCCCCCAGTCGCCCAGGTGAGTAGTCCAGGTGAGTCTGCCAGGTGAGTGGCCCAGGGGAGTTACCTGTCATTGAGGCAGCAGTAGATGATTGGGTTGTACATCGTGGAGCTCATGGCCAACCACATGACGGCCAGGTACACCTGCTGGATGAAGGGCTCCTCGAACAGGTGAGGGAAGAACTCGTACAGCAGGAAGTACACGTGGTACGGCAGCCAGCAGGTAGCGAAGGTGCACACCACCACTATCATCATCTTCACTACCTGAGACAGAGAGGAGAGAGGAGAGAGGGAGGGGGGAGAGAGGGAGGGAGAGAAACAGAAAGAGGGAGGGAGAGGAACAGGGAGAGACAGGAGAGCAATAGAGACAGGGAGAGGAAGGGAAGGAGGGATGAAGGGAGAGAAGCAGATAGACGGGAGAGATAAAGGGAGGGAAAACATCAGGAGAGCAGGAGGGAAAATGTCAGCGTGAAAGAGAGAAGGACAGAGACATTATCTTCCATTTTTATGAATGTTCTAGCAATCGTCTGCGTGCTGTGCACTACATTAACTTGTACAACACACTTGACTGTTTATTTTTTTTCCAGAAAGCTGTTTCCAGCGTTTACTGGTGTTTTATGGACTGAGCTGACTTCAGCATTGCTCTCGCTGATTGCGGCTAATTGCACACATATCGCTTCCCCTCCATCCTTGTTTATAAAAGGAGCTGTTTCGCTCCGTATTTTCCTGCACCCTGATGACAGCGCTTCTAGCAAAAATGTTGATTTTGAAAAGAGCAAGTAAATAAAGGATTTTATTCAGAAAGAGTTCCTTGATTCTGTCTTCTTGATAAAAGGAGCTCGCTTCCAAAGAGCACCTTACAAAAATTGATACCAGTATTCACCGGTATCCCAATGTTCACTGCTCAGGCTGTCTGTCTGTCTTTCTGTTTGTCTGGCTACACTCTCAGAAATAAGGGTTCTTTGGCTCGTCTCCACGGAGGAACCCTTTTCAGTTCTCTACGGAACCCTCTGTCATAGGCGCGAAGTCAGAAAGCTCGCGGACAAAGAACCGCACTGCCTAACAAAGAACCCTCGAGCTGGATAGGGTTCCTCTATGAGATCACACGTGGAGCTCATTCTGGAACATAAATTGGCCACGCTCAGCGGGCGTGTGAAGGTTTTACATTACATTATTGGCATTCTGGCAGACGCTCTTATCCAGAGCGACGTACAGTTGATTAGACTAAGCAGGAGACAATCCTCCCCTGGAGCAATGCAGGGTTAAGGGGCCTTGCTCAAGGGCCCAACGGCTGTGCGGATCTTATTGTGGCCACACCGGGATTAGAACCACCGACCTTGCGTGTCCCAGTCCTTTACCTTAACCACTACGCTACATGGCCGCCGTTGGCATGGATACCATGCGCTCGGCGGGCGTGTGAAGTTTGGCACGGATACCTTGCGCTTGGCGGTGAGCTGCTCCCGGTAGCGGTCGGAGGAGTCCCCGGGGATCTCGCTCGCCCACAGGGTGAGGCCGACGACCAGGTAAGCGCAGCCCATCACCAGCAGGGGCAGGAAGTAGATGAGGATGGTCACACACACGTAGTACCTGGGCCACAGACGGGAGGAGGAGGAGGAGGAGGAGGAGGATTAGCGGGGCGACCCCGGCGGAGGTAACGAAAGTGCCGGATGGAAAGGAGAGGTAGGGAGAGCGCGGGGGCGGGAGAGGGTTCTTCCGTCGCGGCGTACGGACCGCGGAGTCCCGGCGCGCGGCTCTCGCCCCGCCGCGGACGTGTCCTCCGACACGCACGAGGGGCACGCGGGGCACGCGGGCCGGTTAGTCACGGCGGACGAAATGGAGATTTTATTATCCCGTGAATCAGCCGTGTCAGGATGATGGGAGAGGCGCCGAATGCGTCTTGAGGCGAGTAATCCGTCTTTCGCGCCGCGCCGCAGATACAGCTGCGACCTCACCGGCCCCGGCCCAGTAATTAACCGCAATTACGAAAGATAAAAAAAAAAAAAACAACAACACACGTCTGTATCCCGGGGGAGGACATTATGCGTCAGGGAAAGCAACTGGCCCCGGTGTGGCGGGCAGAACCTTTCTTGATTAAAAGACATTGGCTCACCGCACTGTTCTGCCAGGAGAGTGTGGCGTCGTGCTTGCCCCGGTATCCTGGCTAGGGGCCGGAGTAATAGCATTTCAGATGGAGCTGTTGTTTCGCCTCACAAGCACAGGACAGGGAAAAGCTCCATCAATCACAACTTATGTCGGCGACTATGAATAGAAAAACGTGGACGTTAAATGGCGGATGCTCTCTGCCTATGCTTCCAGCCAGGCGCCCTGTGGGTATCCAGGTAGTACTATCCACCGATTACTAACTGTCAGGTCCTGTGTTTTCCTGTTATCTGTTTTATGTCTAAGTTGCCAGCGTGTTCGCCTTTTGTTACCCTCTGTGCTTTCCGTCTGTCTCCCCACTCATTCCCTGTCATTCGTTTCACCTGTGTTCCACTTCCTGATTGTTGTTACTCACTGATTCTTGTTGCCTCTTGTTATCTCCCGATATATACCTGTCTGTTTTGTTTGTTCAGTGCTAGTTCATCTTATCCGTGATTCTGTTCCCTGCCCCGGATCTAGCCTGTACTTCTTTATTCTGTTTTCCCTGTCTGTTTGTCTGTACATTAGTTCTGGATTTTCTGGTTTGTGATTTTCGTATTTTTGTATTTGTGCCTTTGCTTGTTTTAACTTTCTCCTGGTTTTTGAACTCCCGTTTCCTCGATTACGCCGTATGCACCCGTCTGCCTGGATTTCGACCACTGCCTGTTTATGGATTACGTTTTTGTAACCGCCCTCTCATTAAAACCTGTCTTGTTCACTTGATCCCTGGGTCTGCTTTTTGTTCTTCTGTCCCATGCCCTGACACTAACAGTGTTTTTAATTTTGGTCATTACCAAAGGGCTACTTGATTGGTGGGGCTTAAGGAGTGGGTCGGCTCAAACTTACTAGGAGTGGGTTGGCTCAAAAACCCCACTGGCTAGCAAACCGGTCGCACCAGATGGACGTTGTTTCTACTCCGTCTGGCGCATCGAACGGTGCCTGTACCTTCCGTTAACACAGTTGGCTCCATCCTTTGCCGGTACACAACAAGCAGGGAGCTGGCGCACATAAACAGAGCGACCGAAAGTTGATATCATATAGTCATTCTAACCCAGACATGAACGGGGAGGTATAACGGCCCAGAACATTATCTGGGTTCGCGAGTAGAAAAAATATTTTATTCATCGGGCGATTTTATTTGCAGAATGTTGATTTTTCACAGGGAAGATTATGCTTTTCTCCAGGCTGCTATCTCTAAAATCCAATAATGGATAGTAATGACAAAATTCAAAAGAGCCGTCTTCATATTATCACAATAAACCCCAGCACAGCAAAACAAAAAAGATATCTAGTCACAATGACACACGGCTTTGTGTACAGGCACTGTTGGTTTTGTTCATTTCAGTTATTTGCAAATAAACCAGGGAAGCTAAATCCCATTTATTATTATTATTATTATTATTATTAATAATAACAATAATAATAATAAATGGGATTTAGCTTCCCTGGTTTATAGTGGGTAGCACTGCTGCCTCATAGCAAGGAGGTCCTGGGTTTGAATCCCCGTCGGCCGGGGCCTCTCTGTGCGGAGTTTGCATGTTCTCCCCGTGTCTGCATGGGTTTCCTCCCATAGTCCAAAGACATGTATGTTAGGCTGACTGGAGAGTCTAAATTGCCTGTGGGTATGAGTGTGTGAGTGAATGGTGTGTGTGCCCTGCGATGGACTGGCGACCTGTCCAGGGTGTATTCCTGCCTTTCGCCCAATGTATGCTGGGGTAGGCTCCAGCCCCCCTGCGACCCTGTTCAGGATAAGCGGTTCAGATAATGGATGGATGGATGGTGTAGCACTTTTCGATAATACACCACAAACAGTACAGTAATACAGTGCTTTACAGCAGTGAAAAACAAAATGTCATAAACATTTGTTTGAGGCATTTGTAAATAATACCAAAATGCAACAAATATTTCCATTTGAAATACTGAAATACTGAAATAAATCAGTACATATTCTGTATAATAATTTTGTCAGTGGAGGGAATAGCACACCTGAGATGAATCAGGCAATCAGTACAGCAACATTAATGCTCTGCTTGAGTGCACCAGTCTGGAGAGGTCTTATTATGGAAATATGTATTTACCTGCTTTAATCTTGCACGGCACAAAACGTGCAAAATTGCATAACATGAGCATTCGTGTAAGAGACACACAAGGATTACAGAAACATATAAGGGTTTAAGACGTGAGAAAAGTCAGGTTTTTCTGTACAAGGACACATTCAAGGTCAATCAAGAACAATGAGCCACTCTACACTTCACTTCCTCTCTCTGACTCGAGGAGGGTAAAATCTGTGAGTCTGAGAACAGCAGTCAGTCACAACTCTGAGAGGGCCAGAGGCACAGTACTGTTTCTGGAATCAAGGGTGCAGGAGTCCATTCAGACAGGATTATTATTCATTCATTATTTCATTAATGGCATTTGGCAGACGCTCTTATCCAGAGCGACGTACAGTTGGTTAGACTAAGCAGGAGACAATCCTCCCCTGGAGCAATGCAGGGTTAAGGGCCTTGCTCAAGGGCCCAACGGTTGTGTGGATCTTATTGTGGCTACACCGGGATTAGAGCCACCGACCTTGCGTGTCCCAGTCCTTTAACTTAACCACTACGCTACAGGCCTCCCTGCATTAATGAAATACATTTTCATATTTTTATAGGTGACAATGAAATCCTGTCATTGTAAATCTTTTATGTTTGTAGTTAGACACGGAATGATACTTAACCAATTGCAATTTAACTGTTTGAGATATTTGATACTTGAATGCTTTGAAATAAATTAAATAATCTGCAATAAAGTATTTCTAAATAAAATGAAGAAAATCATTTTATTTGTACATGCATTTTCCACATAAATAATGGAAATAAGTGTATTTGAATGCTCATGAAATATCTGTGTCTGAGAACACAGACTCACAGACACACATACACACACACACACACACACTGCTAAACTGCCTGGGTGTCTGCAGAGGAATTGATATTCGGCTTCTGCTTCTGCAAAAATGGAGGCTCAGAAAAGTACCGGCAGCACCTCGAAGTCAGCCTGATGTGGATTTTATAGTAATTTGGTAAAAAAATCATTCTAGGGGTGGGTAAGCTCTCTCAGGAATGCAGAATCAGTTTCTCCACTTTCCCCCCTGACAGCAGGAGCAGGGGAGCAGGGGAGCTTTACTCCTGAGGGTCAGGCAGAGAAATCACCAGATTTATTAAAGACGAAGAGAAACGAGGCACAACTTACCGCGTCCCATTTGCCCGAGGAAGACAATCAACAATCAATTAAGGCCCCGAGTGCTGCAGCTCCTGATTGGGTCAAATGTGAGAGACCTGTGAGCTTGGAGCCTCTCATTGGTTGATTACGTCTTGTCCTCTGCCTGATCAGCAGACGAGATGGGAAGAAAGCATACTGCCTTTATATGGCGCCTTTATCCAAAGCACTGTACAATTGATGCTTCTCATTCACCCATTCATACACGCACTCACAAACCGACGGCGATTGGCTGCCATGCAAGGCTCCGACCAGCTCGTCAGGAGCATTTTGGGGGTTAGGTGTCTTACTCAGAGACACTTCGACACACCCAGGGCGGGGATCGAACTGGCAACCCGCCGACTGCCAGACGACTGCTCTTACCTCCTGAACCAATGAGACGACTGCTCTTACCTCCTGAGCCAATGAGATGACTGCTCTTACCTCCTGAACCAATGAGACGACTGCTCTTACCTCCTGAGCCAATGCCACCCCTATGCCACATATTTAGTTGTTTTTACTGTTTTAGGACAGAACGGGCGCGTTGTCTCTGGGACAGGACGGGTTTGGCAGTGGGCTGTAACCTGACTCCGCAGTATGAGAGACGCACGGCGCAGTTGTTCAGCGGCTCTTGTGGAGGATAACTGAAAGGTGAGGAGGTGGCGGCGGTCAGAAGGAGTGAAGTCTGGGCTTTAGAGTTCATCCTGAAGTGTGACAGGCACAGACACATGGGCCCGCTTCGTGCCGCGTGCGCCTATGTGTGTGTGTGTGTGTGTGTGTGTGTGTGTGCCCCGCAATGCCAGCACACCGTGTGTGTGTGTGTGTGTGTGCCTATGTGTGTGTGTGCCCCGCAATGCCAGCACACCATGTGTGTGTGTGTGTGCTTATGTGTGTGTGTGCGCGACGCCATGCCAGCACACCGTGTGCGTGTGTGTCAGGAATCAAGAGCTTTCGTAACGGCACAAGAGCTATTAATATCGTGTCATGTGCCCCCCAGTCTAATCTCACCGGGAAGACGAGCACACACACACCAGCATGAGGGCAAACGCCCAAAGAATCCGGTGCATTTAAGCTCCGTGTCTGTCGATCAGAGCTGCAATCAGACATGTCAATCACAGCAGCCCTCTCCAGACCGAAGTGAGACTACAAGGCTGGTTTTCCGCCCATTAGCTAATATCTGGCAGTGATTACGGTTTCATTAAAATGGAATAAGCAGAAATCACAAACAGTCCCACGGTGGCCATTGTAGTCTTCATTGTGCCGTTAGCCCAGGTATGAAACTGAGCTATGTGACAACTCACATCGCATTAACTCCCACTGTTATGAGGATGATACCCGGCTGTACATACAGGCCAAACCTGACACCATTGTGAAACTATCAAACATGGAAACCTGCCTCAACAGACATAAAGGAATGAATGGCCCAAAATGTTCTCCGCCTTAGCTCTGGTGAAATATTGGTTGTTGGCCAATCAGAAACGAAACATCTGACATTACATTACACCTTGATGGTGTCTCTCTGGCTTTGAGTGCAGTCATCAAAAACCTTGGTGTCACTTTCGATCCCGAACTCTCTTTTGAAACACACATAAAAAACACTTAAAGGATTGCTTTCTGTCACATGAGGAGAATAGCCGAAATGAGGAAAATGCTGTCAGTGCATGACGCCGAAAACTTAGTCCACGCTTTTGTTACATTCAAACTGGATTGTAGTAATGCCACCTTGCCCTTGATGTGCAAATGCCTCCTTAAAGCCCCGACAGCTCGTTCAAAGTGCCACTTCTCATCGCTCCGAGAGAGGGAAGATATACTGTAGGCGGTATAGCATTTTCCTATCCAGCCCCTCTCCCGTGGAACGATTTTCCCACTGAAATTCGGGGGGCAGACTCTCTCTCTACGCTTAAGTCTACGCTCAAATCTTACCGATATAGCGACTCTTGTAGCTGAGGGACACGGCTTGGTGTCGGCATGGATCATAGAGTCACCGGTGGACTAGGTGGTCACTGCTGTCACTATATCATGGCATGGACCCTCTGTGTCGAGAGGATCTAGCCGTGGTCTGGCGTTGATCGCTTTGGGGTCACCCTCGTGTCTGTGCCCCCCTGCCTGTTGTCCCCTAGGCGCCTTGTTCCCGGAAAATCATCTATTGCATAATTATCATTCGCATAATCATTGATTTAATTTATCAACTTAATTTAATTTATCGATATATTATATATAATACTCCTGTTCAACCTCACTGTTTTCCCAGTGCCGGCCAGAAGCAGATGGGCTCCCCCTCTGAGCCCGGTTCTGCTCAAGGTTGGTTCCTGTTAGTCGGAGAGTTTTTCCTTGCCAGTGTCTCCCTAGGCTTGCTCTGAGGGGGTCTCAGGCCTGGGCTCTGTGTAAAGCTGCTTTGTGACAATCTTGGAACATACAAATATAATTTTAAATTGAAATTGAAATTGAAATGGAGAAATGTTCCCCCTGTAGGGTACATGCTGCAGAAGTAGGACTGCACAATCTGTTGTTTTTTTTGTTTTTTTATTTGTTATTCTGAGTGCATTTCCTGCCAATGGGCTCACAGGCTTCATATTGAGTCAGTCAGAGACAGATGAGCTCGCCACACCTTAAAATCAATCCCCTCGTCTTTCAGGAGCGTTTCATCCCAGGCTAAACCGCGCTGAGAAAAAAAAATAGAGGGATCAATTTCTTTCTTTTTTTTGAGACGCTGAGTATCTGCTAAATTCAATGAAAGGTCTTTCAAGGATTTACACTTAAGACAGTGTCTTAGCCTGTCGTGTCGGCCCACTCCGTGTCACAACATCGACAATCAAAATCAAAAGTAGGTCAGGATATTCAGCGCCGGAATACCACTGGTGTAAAGGAATCTAATCAGAGTTTGGCACAAGGCCCAAATGCGGTGCCAGCCATCCTCCGAAATCTATTTGCATCTCGGGAGGATGTCACACCAAGGAAACACAAGCTGTCCTGCCAATAAGGTGCCGTTGATGGGAAGTGTCTCAGCTGCTGGGAATGACTGGGAATAACTGGGTATAACAGGGAATAACTGGGTATAACTTCCCCTCGCCAACACGTGAAGAAGCTGATCCGGTCCCGGCCCCCCATGGTGCCGCGATGACTCGATGAACCCCCCGGGCAGGCAGGCAGAGTGACACAGAGTGATGGGAACATCAGGATCCGCACAGAGACACATCCGTTCTGAGGCTGTGTTCCGAGCTGCAAACATGGCCCTCTCCCTACATGCGACGTCACGCCCCGAACCTGGATCAAATACTTCACGTGATTGTTTTCCGATTCAAATTCTTTTCTGTGCTCAACTGATCTTGCCTGG
>NC_083770.1:46548461-46593461 GCF_963514075.1 Conger conger | reverse complement strand
TATCCGGTTATCCACAATATAGCTCAGGTATTCCCTGGATGTAGCTTGCTCCATCCTAGTCGGCTGGAAAGCTTTTATCTTTCAATCAAATGCAGTCGGGTTTTGCTGGCATGCCATAGATGGTCTAGACACCGTCGTTTTCGCCACAACAATGTTTTCTGTGAAGAATAATTTGGTGTCGATGACAGGGGGGTGAGGGTGTGTGTGTGTGTGTGTGTGTGTGTGTGTACACAAGCACGTTTACATGCAAATTGCAATGCAAATTATGTCAAACACTCAAATTATCTCCGCACCTTTCTGCTTCTTTTGTTAGGCTATAATTGCTATTTTTGCATCTTTATTAAAACATTTTTCTCCTGTGCAAAAATAGCAATTAAAGCCAAACAAAAGAAATGAAGAGGTGAGGAGATAATTGATGTGATAGGCGGCCCAGGTTGTTTATGGCCAATTTGCCAGCCTAAATTGGTGCCTTTTATCGCCTCATTTAGAGGCATAGCTTGGTCGATAGGTCGGGAACTGCTGTGAGAGAGGAATACAGTCAGAGGTAAGACTGATCAGAGGTACAATCAGAGGAAAGACTGATGAGAGGTACAGTCAGAGGTAAGACTGATCAGGAGTACAGTCAGAGGTAAGACTGATCAGGAGTACAGTCAGAGGTAAGACTGATCAGGAGTACAGTCAGAGGTAAGACTGATCAGGAGTACAGTCAGAGGTAAGACTGATGAGAGGTACAGTCAGTGGTAAGACTGATCAGAGGTACAATCAGAGGTAAGACTGATCAGAGGTACAATCAGAGGAAAGACTGATGAGAGGTACAGTCAGAGACGGGAGGCTTAGGGGGGGCAGGGGGGCACAGGGTAGGGTGAGTAGCTGTGTGGCAGAGTGGCTCTGTGTCATCTAATGTTCCAAAGATTGGTGGAGATAGAGAGCCGGGGGACGGAACCAACACTTAGAAGAAGAAAAAGTGCTACAATATGAGAGGGAGAGAGAGTGCGTGAGAGATAGAGAGAGTGTGAGAGAGAGGGCGAGCGAGTGTGAGAGATAGAGAGAGTGTGTGTGTGTGTGTGTGTGTGAGAGGGAGAGAGAGTGTGAGAGAGAGGGCGAGCGAGTGTGAGAGAGAGGGCGAGCGAGTGTGAGAGATAGAGAGAGTGTGTGTGTGTGCGTGAGAGGGAGAGAGCGTGTGTGTGAGAGGGAGAGAGTGTGTGAGAGATAGAGAGAGTGTGTGTGTGTGCGTGAGAGGGAGAGAGCGTGTGTGTGAGAGGGAGAGAGTGTGTGAGAGATAGAGAGAGTGTGTGTGTGTGCGTGAGAGAGGGAGAGAGAGTGTGAGAGATAGAGAGTGTGTGTGTGTGTGTGTGAGAGGGAGAGAGTGTGTGTGTGAGAGGGAGAGAGAGTGTGAGAGAGAGGGCGAGAGAGTGTGAGAGATAGAGAGAGTGTGTGTGTGTGTGAGAGGGAGAGAGCGTGTGTGTGAGAGGGAGAGAGTGTGTGAGAGATAGAGAGAGTGTGTGTGTGTGTGCGTGAGAGAGGGAGAGAGAGTGTGAGAGATAGAGAGTGTGTGTGTGTGTGTGTGTGTGTGTGAGAGGGAGAGAGCGTGTGTGTGAGAGGGAGAGAGAGTGCGAGAGATAGAGAGCGTGCGTAGGGAGAGAGGATGAGATTGAGAGGGAGAGAGAGTACGTACGGAGAGAGGGAGAGCGAGCAAGGCTGAGAGGGAGAGGGAGGAGGGTAGGCTGAGAGGGAGAGACACTGAGTCAATGCAGTGTAATGATGAAAGAGATTGTTGAGCCAAGATGAGAGGGGAGAAGAGGCATTTGATACAGGTGAGAATTAAGGACAGTCTTTCTGCACTGATATTACCTATGCCCTACAATATAGACCCACATCACTGACTTCAAGCCCTGCTAACAGTATTCAGTGAGTCCCACAATGTTTGAAAAGTTTGGCTGAACCCCCACCGAACCCCATGATTGGAGATGTACTAGAAGTTCTGGAATTTTGTCTTTGTGACCAGAATTTGATTGGAGCGAAACACAAGGCCTTTTTCGGCGATGTTTTCATCATAACACAACCCCATAACCAAATGACAATCCGTAGACTGGGAATGTTCCCCAAAGTTGTTGAAATATTTACTGTTGGCTGCCCGGGAGTTTAACTCATCGACAGGCCCAGCAAGCAGTCTGGGGCGCTAGGCATTAGGATTCTGTGCAGCTGTTCTGAGAGCTAACAGAGGCTGTAGCAAGGGCTCAAATAACAGAAAGTTACATTCACAACACAGTTAACAGCATTTAGTCCATTTCTGATTAGTTAGCTTTGTCCATTTTCTAGGAAGACAGCAACAGAGCCAATAAAGAATAGCAAAGGTGTTAACTGTAAAATCGAATGTTTAAATTCATATTCCCCCCCCCCGCATCTCCCGGGAGAAGTAAGAAAAAAAAAAACTGAGCAGTGTCATAAATCGCTACGCTCTCTTCCTTAATGTGCGGTCTCTAATACGGGCATGTCAGAAAACAATTATATGTCAGCTCTGAACACTATGAAAATTATCGACTGCGTGCAAAAGCTCAAGGCCCATCACTCACAACCCCATTTCAGCGGAAAGCGGGAAGAACCCAGACACGCATCGGTCGATGTCTGACTGGACATCACCGCCTCATCATTTTAACATGCTCGTACTGCTCCAGCACTGAGGGGCCATTGATTAAGAAACACAAAATGGCCACATCGATGCATCTGCATGCAGGCCGCACGATAAAAATGGGTGGACGACAGATTTCTTACCGCTATTTACGTAGGACCAGACTTTTGAGAGAAGCATTTCTTACTGTGTTTATCAAACCACTATTTACGTAGGACCAGACATTTCAGAGAAGCAACCGAAATTCCCTGTGCATAAGGAGTGTGTGTAGTGTGCTTTTGGTTCATTATTAATCATACATGGTACTTGAATACTTGAATTACTCTACAATACTATATGATTTACACTGCTGCATGTCCTCAGTGTTTGGTGAAATGAGTGGAGACCAGGGAGGGTTGTAACATTGGGTTAGATTTAACACCATCAATTTGACCAATAAGGAATGGAGTTGTGGTAAAGTGTCCAGTACTGTCCAGTCCCATATTTTCTGTTTGAGCAAGAGGTTTGATGGCTCTATGTTAAATATTGAGTGTTTTGAGCAAAATAAAAACTGATTTTGAAGTACAAAAGTAATGATCCTCATCTCATCTATTTTTGTTTTAACAGTCGCAATATTGTAGGTAAAATGGTTTAACATCCATGGCAGTAATAAGCATTTTCTCTAGTCAAATGTCACGTTCAAAGTCATGCTAGTTTCAAACCCAAAACCCACAAGCCAAAATAACTGGTTAAGTAACGGCTGCCCAGGTTCGGGATGATTGTAACACATAATTCTATCAAAAATGATTGTGTTTACCATCTATTTATAACTCAGCATGCCTAGGCAATGGGAGAGAAAAACAGACAGTAGACACAGTAAAACACTGCTGTATGTATGTACATGGGTAGTCAGCTGACACATTCACTCACATGCTCCTGAGCACGCATGCACGCATATTGTTTTGGAAAGATGGTGAACATATCGATGGTGTGTGGCCAAAAATATGGTCTCATCTGAAACTCACTTTCCCATGCACACAATGTGTATCAAGCCATCTAGTCCTTTGATGATTTAAATGTAAAAATCTAGGTTTGAAAGAATAAATACAATGTAAAGTTCACTGTTTCCTTGGGGCAATCATTTCTGTTTTACCCTTGGAATTAAATGTGATACAAGTGAGGACCCTGCTTACTTGTAATCCCATGAAAGAAATGCTTGACATTGATATTCCTCAATTACTACATAAATGTCCAACAGAAGGTCACGTAATTGACAAAGTCCATCTTTTAAAGTAACAAAAAAAAAGTGTATATGATTCACAAAACATACCGTTTGCTCTAAACACCTGTTTCTACCAACAGCCTCGAATAAAACTGAATATTGCTTGAGAAACCAAATCAGCTTGATGCACAAACTGTCCATCAATATATGGGGTGAACAAGTAGGCTAAATGTTTACACAAAATATCTCACAATACAAAAATAAATCGCGCATTATTATAATAGCTAAATTGAGTAAACTACTATTTACAAACAGGTTTGCAGAGATATTACAAAAGGATGGTGAGATGGATATTTGGATATAATAATAATCATTTCAGCTCTGTAAATACAAAATAAAAATGAACACCCAAACTTCTGATGGACAGTAGTGAACTAAAGTAACTCCTGCATTTCAAACAACCCAAATACAGTGACCTCCAGAATTATTTACACCCTCAATAAATATGCTCAAATAATACTGTGAATTGAAAAATAATACAGCTACTGATATACATAAGCTTTGCAAAGCTGCAAAGCTATGTGCTTTATTAATGATTCAATGGAATTTCACAATTATTGTCACCCTGGTTTAATACTGTGTGAAAAACCACTGGCAAACAAAACAGACATGAGTCCTTTCCTGTAATGATAAGGTTAAAGAACACATTTGGAGGGCTTTTTGACCATTCTTCCATGCAGAACTTTTCAGAATCACAGATATCCTGAAATCCCCTCTCATCCAGTCAGACAACAGGTTTTAATGGGATTTAAGTCTGGAGACTGAGATGACCATTGCAGAACATGGATGTTGTTTCACTTAAAAATTTCTGTGTAGATTTTGATGTATGTTTGGAATCATTGTCCTGCTGGACAATCTACCTATGACCAAATCTCAGCTTCCTAGCAGAGACAACCAGATTTTCTGCCAAAATGCCCCAGCCAAAATCATTGTGCCACTGATCTTACATAGCGCCCTTGGACCACTGGCAGCAAAACATCAAATATCTCCGAAACGTCAATGACCCACCTCCATAATGAAAGGAGGTATGATGTGCTTCTCCTTGCATTCCCCTTTTGCCACCAAACATGTCGATGGTGTGTGGCCCAAATGTCCAATTATGTTCTCATCTGAACATGGCACTCGTTTACGGTCATAATTCCAATGATGTTTGACAAACTCTAAATGCTTGGTTTTTATTGTACTCAGTAAGGGCTGTCTTTGTGCCACCATTTCAAAGAGTTAGGTGGTATGTGCCATTTTATGGTTCTTTTTGAGACTTGGTGACCCCCAAGATGCCACCAATCTCTACAATTCTTAAACCATGACCCTTGGGTTCGTTATGGCCTCTTTCACCATGTTCCTCACTGTCTGTGCGAAGACCATGCACTTACGTTCTCTTCTTGGTAAGTTTGCCACTGTTGCATATGTCTTTCAATTTGTATTATTCCTCTTAAAGTGCTAAGTGGTATGTCTACCCGTTTAGGTATTTAGGTATATCTATCTTGCCGGAATTGATAGTTCTTTTCCCATGCTGATGGATGACAAAGGGAATGTGCATGCCTGTTACCTGTTTGTATCACTTCCTGTAACAGACAGTGATAGAATGACACGATATAGTTCATTTTGACTGATATTATCTAAATTCAGTAAAATAGTATTTTCAAATTCACTTTGTTGATTTTATTTACAATAATTTTGAGGCCCATGTTTTTCAGGAAAAAAAAAAGATTAGGCTTACTTAATAAAAAACACTGAAACATGAGTTGCCTGAATGTATTGAAATAAAATCATATAGTTTTCCCATATGTTTGAACATAACACACGGATTATCAACTGTGTTGTTTATTATATGCAGGCTTTTGCCTCATTTTTATTAAGGGTGCCAATAATTCTGGAGCTCACTGTGTGTGACACAGCATACAACTGAATAACGGAACTGAAAATGAAATTTACGAGACAATGAAAATAGCACATGCGGGGAAGACGTAAAAAATGTCAACGGCCAAAAGTGGAACATTTACTGGGAAAAGCCAATTAAAAAGAAAAGGCAGAAATACGCAGTTGGCTGCTCACCTGTCCAGCGCTATAGCTGTCATTGAGTAGATGCTTGCAAAGACTGCCGCTATCGGGAAGAAGTTGTGGAACCGACAGTATACCAGACCGAAGTACCACTCGTTGTGCACTCCATAGGCGAAATTGATAACCGTGTTGAAGGCAGACATAGATGCCTCTGCGAAGGCTAAATTTACCAGAAAATAGTTGGTCACAGTTCTCATCCGCTTGTGCGCTACTATGATCCAGATCACCACGACGTTGCCTACCACGGACACTATAACAATGGTGCTGTAAGCGATCGCCCACAGAACTATCCTCCATGCCGGTTGCACGAACTGGTTCCAATATATGTCCGTGCCGTTGGGCTCCGTGCCATTGGTCCAGTTGCTTGGATTGTCTGTCGTATTGAATAAAGTGTCCATTCTTGTGGTTGCGTGGAGTTCTTGTCAATAGGCAATTAAATATATTGTTTTACAGTATCATCTGCCTTCAGTGCGCATAGATTTATCCGCGCATTAAATCAAACGTTTGCATAATAGTATATATACTATTATACACATCTATCAAAACAACTTTTGATTAAATATATAATAAATATGCTCTACTACGCTCCTAAAGTTCTAAATGGAACCACACTGAGAATAATGGGATTTGCCTTAAAATCCGAAGTGACTGGTTTGGAAAGAAAAAAAAATGATTAAAAAAAATGATAGCCTACGACAAAACGACGATCTAAAAAACGAGTCTGACTTTGGCACCGTTCTTTCATGTGCGAATCTGCGGTGTCCTTTATCTTCGTCCTGCGGCGCAAGTCGAGAGAGAGACCGCAGCAGAGTGAGAGCCCACTGCCCGGGGTTTTCCGCGGACGTCTGGAGCGCTCGTTGACTGACGGACCTGTCCTATCGCCAAGCTCGTGGCGTGTGCCAACCGGAGTCGCACGAGTACTCGCAGAAATAGCCCAGGCGTTCTCTCACGCGCAAGCCGACGTGCGCAAAAACCTTATTAGGTTCGTCAACTAATGAAATTGGCTACCAACCACGTCGGCGTTGTTCCTTTCCTCCGGATTGGTTAAAAATACGAGCGCGAGCCACATGCACAATTGGCGAAATTATTGGTAATACCGTCTCAAGCCATTTGTACCGTTTGTATTGGTAAAACATACAAAAAACTTTTTGTGTTTCGTGAAGTTGCACGCTACGTATTGATATCTGCTGTAGTTTAGGCAGTTTTAGATGACTAGGAGCAAGTGGTCGAAATACCACGTTTAGAGCGCAGTCGAGGGCTTAACTGCGAGTCTTCCCTTCAGAAAAACACTGAACTCTCTCTCTCTCTCTCCCTCTCTCTCAATTAATTTATGTCTTATTGATGGGAGAGGCTGAGGGAGAGCATTCAGATCGGTTTGCATACCACCACACCAAGACACTCACAGTTTTATGAGAAAAGCAAACCTGGGGCCCCTTGCAATCCCAAGGCAAAGCTAACCGATGGACCAAGAAAGAGGCGGAATGCTTAAAAACAATGAGCAGATCGCAAGATAAGCTAAATTCAAGGTAAGAGAAAAATGTGAATCTAATCCTTTTCAGATTTGCAGTAGCAATCCAAGTATGAAATTGGAAATTTTGATTATTCCAGCACATTTCTTATTTTATGAAAAAATAAATATTATACGTTATGTCCAATAATAATAACTATAACCAAAGCATAAACAAACACATGGAACAAACAGCAAAAAAAAAAATATCATTAAGAAATGCAATGAAACCAATAAACCATCAAATAAATGATGAACATCCACACATTAAAACGACCGTGAAGCAATGATGCTTAGGATGGAATAGATAATGTATTGAGTGAGAATCTGAAGGTTTTCGTGCATAAATCAGATATCCTTCTGTCCATCAGCCTGCTCCAGGCAACTGGACGATGCACTGAACCTCGAGAATCTTAAATGTTGTTTCCCGTCACAGGGGGATTTGCAGCGTATCCATGTTTTTCAGGGCAGGGTGGATAAAAACTCATGTTATTATGGACGGAAAAGAGTCTGGATAAAAACTCATGTTATTACGGGAGGAAAAAGAGTCGGGCCTCATAGCTTTGCGATGATAGCAGCCCTGTCCTGACCTCCAGTCGCTCCTGTGAGCACAGTCTGTGCTCCGCACCCAGCCCTGTCTTTCTGTGGCCTATTTCCATCAGCTGGCTGTGCCCACCGAGCTGACGCCGCGCTCCGATACTTACGTGTTTTTGTCAATCACTGCGGCGGGATGACTGACCGCAGCGTGTTGTCTTTTAATACCGCAGAGCAGGCAGTGCGACCTCTCCCTCGTGACGTGCGGTTTGTGCTGGAATTGTTCTTTCCTGAAGCTGTCTGGCAGCCGGAAAGTTTATGTCCTGAGTGTGAGATCATCTGGCCCTGCGTTGGCGCTTGTGGTTTTTCAGGCTGGCCCGGTGGTCGGAGGTGCTGCGTACTTTCCCGCAGGGGATCCAGGGTTTCATTAATGGATGGATATTGACTCCTGTGGTCGCTGCAAGAGCAGATTTATGTGTGTGCTTTGCGTTTGGGAGGAAGGTTTCATGTTGTTGTTCACAGTAGGACTGTAGGATTAAAGGGCTTACGTTGGTTTTATATTGTTGCCCAGATTACAAAGTGTGTTAGTCTGATTTCTCCAAGATCGTGCACATTTATTCATCTGTTGGTTTGTTTATTTATGTATTCATTTATTCATTTTACAACATTATCTGTAGACTGTGACCATGTTTTCTCAGTAGGGATAGTTTCTGCTGCCACCCTGGATCTGAGGACGACAGCTGAACCACGTCATCTACATGACATTAGTCTCTGCTCCAAATATATGGGCTTCACCAGTCCTTCATTCAAGAGCCCAGGGGTGCAGCCCTGTCAGATCAACATTAAAGGTACAATAGGTAAGATTCTTGTGCTAAAACATTGCTACAAAATCCCTTCCTAACATTCAAAAAGGCTCACTGACATGTTGACTCACCCTCTGTCTGTGTTTATAGTCCTTAAATTCGGGTTTGAAAATATGCAGTGGCCAGCACTCTACCAAAACATAATTTAGCTGTACAATAATGAAAGATTATTGGTTGAAAATTGGTTCTAATTGCCGCAGCCAATGCCATTTCCACATCAGCACGTTCACAGAGAAGGGGGAGGGATAAACAGTGTTTGTCGCTTGAGCATGTTTCTTGCTGCAATTCCTCTCTTGACCTTTCAAAGTCCTAAATTGCCTATAGTACCTTTAAACAGTGTGTTTAGGGACCTCCTTTAGAGTGTGGCTTCAGTGTTACAGCATTGTATATTCTGTCAAGTCCTCAACTGTTCCGGGCCGCAGGCCCACAGTCTTAGTAAGTGTGTTCATTCCCCAGTTATGTCACCGCTTTGCTGGTGCGGTAATATTAATTCAAAGTTTGCAGTTTGTACCAGCCTGTACAGTGCTGTACTGTAACAATGAAGACAAACTAGCCACAGATGGATGAACGGTTAGGATGCTGCCAGTTTTCCAGCTTGTGGAGGGCACTTTAGTCACATTTTGTACAGAAGTGATTCTGTCCCAGGGTCCAATATACCAAAGAAAAACACTGGCACAATTTTTTGTGTAGAAATATTACATACTTTTTAACATGTAAATCACCATAATGCAATTAAATTAACTGGGCTTCTGCCCATGTATGCTTCACGGCATTTGGGAAAAACTACTCGCTATCTCCATCTAGTGGTCACTTGCTACTAATTTCAGCGCAACATAGAATGTTTAAACGTAAGCGTTATACTGCTAAAACATGCAGGAAATATGGTTTACATTTTTTAATTCCATGTATTTTTTTCTTGAAGAGAATCTGTATGTTCTTTGGCCTGAACACAAGCAGAACTTGGCACGGTAAGGCATCTGTCTTTGTCCATTTTGTTTTCCAGAAACCATGCTGAATGAATCTGCTCATTTAAAAATTGAACATAAACGCACAGGGACATTATGTGGCGATAACCAAGGGAAATCTCGGTTTGCTGTAGTGTCTGGCTGGGCAACACTGTTCCTAAGTGTCAGAACTAAGGCATCATATCTAGGGATACAGGTACATACAAGGCTGGCAGACCAGAAGTTTACATATAACTGCTGTTGATGTTGATGTCTATAATTCACACCACTGGTGTCTAGTTTTCAGTGAACAGGGAATAGGTTGAATTAATGAAAGTTAAATCCCCAAGCATAATCCCTTTCACAAGAACAATAGAGGCTGCATGCGTTACATGGGTCTCCAGTGAGAATCCCTGCCTTTCTTTTCTTTTGAGATGTGACTGGAATTGATCAAATGCACAGAGCAAATGTCCCTTTGTCCTGAGGCTGCCACTGCGGTCAAGCTTTCTGATAAATAAATTATGAAAAGCCACACACTCAACTGGGGCGCTGAATCCTACATTAAATACTGAATCGATAAGATCCAGAACAGCACTCCCACTCAGATTTTTTTTAAAATGTTCACACAGCTTCCTGGTGCCTCATAGTTCAGTTGCGATATCGCCTAGTAACTGCGCGGCCTGTAGCGTACTGGTTAAAGTACATGACTGGGACCCGCAAGGTTGGCGGTTCGATCTCCGGTGTAGCCACAATAACATCCGCACAGCCGTTTGGCCCTTGAGCGAGGCCCTTAACCCTGCATTGCTCCAGAGGAGGATTGTCTCCTGCTCAGTCTCATCAACTGTAAGACACTTTGGACATGTAATGACATGTAATGTAATGTAATGAGTCTGCACCATTTTGTGCATCTCATGTTGGAGAATTGTTGTTCTCACCTGTGGTTTACCAAGTGATAATTGTGAAATACTGTGCAAGCAGTGTGGAATTAACAGTGCGGAATTACAGAGCAACATTCATTATTTAACCTGTTATTGCTTTGCTATTAAACAGAAAGATGTAACTCTTTGATCCAAGAGGGCTTCTTTGTTAGTAATAAGCCCTGGGGGCTATTCTGCAATGTTAATGCAGACATATCAATGTGCATACTAGGAAAAGTTCCATATATTCTGTGTCATTGGGAAATGTTGGGGTATAATGCATGGATATAGATTTTTTTGAAATCCATGCCTTTCATCGGCTGTAGCTTTATGAATGGATTTCTACATCACAAGCATTAATTCTACATGATGCATTCATTCCACACTGGTTTAAGGTTTTGCAGTACAACACAATTGTTTCACAGTGCATCCTACATTTGCGGCCAGCAGTTCCAATCCAACATGTGATCATTATCTAATGCAGAGATTACAGAGAGGCCATAATGTTTTCAAACAGTGTGGCCAGCGGTCCTTCCATGGCAGAAGAGTTGAATAAGTAAGTAAGTAAATAAGTAAGTACATTTTTATTTCTTTAGCACCTTTGCTTCACAGGATCAAAAATACATAAAAGAACAGTCAATAAAACCAACAAATCACAAATAACAGGACATGAAACAAACGGAACTACATCCACAAAAACGGCTAGACAAACGCCTGTCTGAAGAGATGAGACACAGTCCGGTGGAAGAGTATTCCACAATTTAGGAGCCACCGATTCGAAGGCTCGGTCACCTTTAGTTTTGAGCCCTGATCAGAAGACCTCAGAGACCTGCTGGCAACATATGGGTGGAGTAGATCACGAAGGTAAGCAGGTGCCTGACCATGGAGGGCTCTATATGTGATGACAAGAACCTCGAACTGGATCCTGAAATTGACAGGTAGCCAGTGTAAGGAGACCAAGATAGGAGCGATATGACACGACCTCCCTGAATGTGTGTGGCTGCAGCATGTCGTCTTGAATTTGCAAAAGCTTTCCATTTAGAGTGAGCTGAAACTCTCACAATCGCACCTCGATGGCCAGTCAGCTGGTTAACTAACCTACATTCACACAGTTCCTATTGGCAGGCTCGGGATAACACATCAAAGCTCTGCACCGTTACAAATGTGCTTAGTCCCAGTTGAGCCCCCTCAAGCATTTTTGCACATTTTTGCATAGGCGTCATTTTCCACGACAGGCCTGGGTGACGTGTCCTCCCAATACCTGAGGAAGCCTTATCAGCCCCCTGCAGGTTAGGCCCCCCGCACTGAAACTGGGCCAGATGGGCGGGTTCCTGGCCCTTCTCCTCAAACAGAAATCCATCCATCCATTATCTTAACCCGCTTATCCTGAACAGGGGCTGGAGCCTATCCCAGCATACATTGGGGCGTAAAGGCAGGAATACACCCTGGACAGGTCGCCAGTCTATCGCAGGGCACACACACACTCATACCCACAGGCAATTTAGACTCTCAAATCAGCCTGACCTGCATGTCTTTGGACTGTGGGAGGAAACCGGAGTACCCGGAGGAAACCCACATGAACACGGGGAGAACATGCAAACTCAACACAGAGAGGCCCCGGCCGACAGGGATCCAAACCCAGGACCTCCTTGCTGTGAGGCGGCAGTGCTACCCACTGCACCATCCATGCCACCTCAAACAGAAATATTAAAGGCAAACTTTTCCCCTCCTCATAAACTACAACCAAACACAAACATGGTGCGAGAAAAACATGGTCTGAATCACTCGATGTTGATATTGCCATTCTGCCCATGAAATTATCTGTGGTAGCCCACTTTGAATGCAGCTAACTGCATCTAGTTTTGGCAATGAAGTTTGAACGTCTTCAACGTTTCTAACGGGCTGCTGAGCCAGATTGATACATGCGATTTTCATCTTTTTGGTGTCGTAGATGCTGCTGGATGCCGTGGATTGGATATTGCTGTGGATTGGATATTGACTGTGCATTGCCCCCTGTGGCTAGCTTTTGAGTGTTTTGAGAAGAGTGAAATTCAAAGAGGTGACAGGAGGACTTTATTGTAAGATAATTATTAGCAAGCTAGGTTACACAACGTGCAGTTTTACGCTGAGGCAATGCTTGTAGCCAGGTGGCCAGCATCCATCTCTTCGCCCACTGATCGTGTCAGGAAATCTGTAATAACACAGTCTACGCATTGTATATGGCTGATAAGTTGCTTTTCCATAAGATTAAGTTCAGAAGTCACTGCAGTGCTATTGCATGTCGAATCACGCATAGGCTACGCAGTAGGCTACGCACGATGACTTCTCCCGCCAAAAAGTGCCGCGTTCTGCCCTTGACGTCAAATATTTATGTCAAGTGCGCCGTGTGTTGTATCTGCCTTTATTGAACAACTCAAGCTCTTCCCTATGAAGTAACGGAGGTAATAAAAGTCTCCTGTTTTCTTAGCACCCACATGTATTGACCTAGGTCCCGCACAGTGCCATTAGAGACAGTTCCTGGCACGGTCACTGATCACATAGAGATTTAAACAGGGGGCACACTGCCAGCAGGTTGCTAACTGGAGGTTGGAAAGTAAGTGTCCCTTTAGACCTTGGTTCGAGGTAAATGGTTTGCATAAATATAGCGCCTTTATCCAAAGCGCTGTACACCCATTCATACACAAACTCATACACACACCAATGGCGATTGGCTGCCATGCAAGGCACCAACCAGCTCGTCAGGAGCATTTAGGGGTTAGGTGTCTTTTTAGGTATCTTGCTTACGGACACACCCAGGGCAGGATCGAACCGGCAACCCTCCAACAGCCAGACAACCCTCTTACCGCCTGAGCCAATGAGACGACTGCTCTTACCGCCTGAGCCAATGAGACGACTGCTTTTACCGCCTGAGCCAATGAGACGACTCCTCTTACCGCCTGAGCCAATGAGACGACTGCTCTTACCGCCTGAGCCAATGAGACGACTGCTCTTACCGCCTGAGCCAATGAGACGACTGCTCTTACCGCCTGAGCCAATGAGACGACTGCTTTTACCGCCTGAGCCAATGAGACGACTCCTCTTACCGCCTGAGCCAATGAGACGACTGCTCTTACTGCCTGAGCCAATGAGACGACTGCTCTTACCGCCTGAGCCAATGAGACGACTGCTCTTACTGCCTGAGCCAATGACACGACTGCTCTTACCGCTTGAGCCAACGTCTTCGCGGTGTTTTGTGGTTGCTCAAATGAGAAGAACGCTGTGTATGGGGTGTGGGGCTCTAGCTGGCACCTCAGGGGCTTTCAAAAATATGCTAATTCAGAGGCTTCTGTTTGGACAGTGTTCTGCTAAAAAAAACAACAGGAGTTAACTGGAATGTCACGTTCGTCTTCTCAGCCCAAGGCACTGTCTCAGTCTTGCTTTGTTCACGATCAGTTTTGTTTGTTTTGTTATATTCCTTGTACAGGTAAGACTTTATTCACTGCATATTTACATGTATTTAAAATATGCCGTATAGTGTAACAGAATGTCTCCCACCTTAAAGGGTCAACTTGAGCACCACTGAGATCAGAAATATGTAATATGTAATATGTACTCACAAACAAATGCAGATAAACAGTCATGGCCCAAAAAAACATCTCAAGCTGAGTTTTGAAAACAGCTGGTAGCTGGTTGACCAGTACAGACCAGCTCAAGGTAGTTTTTGAAACAGCTGGTAGCTGGTTGACCAGTACAGACCAGCTCAAGGTAGTTTTTGAAACAGCTGGTAGCTGGTTGACCAAACCAGTACCAGTACCTGCTCCATACTCAACATGGTTTGACCAGCTCAAGCTAGGCTTTGCAACAGCTGGTAGCTGGTAATTTGAAGCTGGTCATAGCTGCATTTTTCACCAGGGCCGAGCCGAACATATGCACAATTTTATCACCCATTTTCTGTCCGCAGTCCAAAATAATAGTCCAGCCTCTGCTAGGACTGCAGAAATGAAACGCAGAAATGAAACACCCTGCATCACTCTCCTCCCCATTGAACAGCGAGCCCCATGGCATATATTCTCCACGTGTCAGGCCCTCCTGGGGCACAGAGAGCTTATAAAGGGATGGGAGTGAGGTTTATCATAATGATGATTCCACTAACTGTGAGGGGGTTTCTGATGGAAACGCACCAGTGAAGAGAAAAAGACTATTACAAGAATGAATGTGCAGGCATTGTGCACTTGAACGGTCGAAAAACGTGTGGGTTTATTACCAAATCCGTGCAGGTATTAGCGAAGATTACTGATGCTTTTTTTGTGTGGTTATATGAGTACAATATGTTTTGAAGATGAAAGCGCATTGCTTTTGTGTGCATGTTTGTGTGCCAGAGGGAAAATGTTTTAATTAATAATAAAACAATGTATTATAATTTACCCACTTCCTGTTTCACCAACCAAAGGAAAAACATTTTACGATTGTGGGCTGGCTTTGTCATATTTCCTAAAGTTCGTGGGTCAGTGTTTGAATATTGTGGGAAAGTTTCGTTGATACCAAGGCGGAGGAATTTCATTCCGTACTCTTCTTGGTCCATGTGAACCCACATCCGCAGCCAAGCCAGTGTCCCCAGGCCCTGTAGTCTGCCTCGCGTGTTGTCGTCAGTATGGAAACAGAAATCTAATTTCACACATCAACTGCTGTCCCCCAAGGCCTCAACACAATCAGCGCCGGGGATAACGGGAGAGGCCCGCCATTGGCCCATCTCGCCACATGATCAGACGCGAACGCATAACCTAACCACCCCTTCTCGGCGAAATGCCCTTCGGTACGGGGAAGAGACGAAGTACGAAAATCTAACAAGGTATTTATTAAATTAATAAATGAATAAATACCTGCGTTTATGGTCTGCCAGGCCTTAAGAGTCACAGAGGGCTAATTGAATCTTGCGGAGGAACGAGAACTGCGGAAGCGTTCTGTAGGAGATTGATGCAGCTGCCCTAGTCAGGAATAAAGGGAGTTTCCAGTGGTGCGCTGTGTATACACCCATGGTTACCAGTGCCATAGTGCAGAAAATTGTACACGGAGAAAAACCGTGTATTTTGGCAGCAGTACGTGAATGCAGCCCCACCGGACCACTACAATTTATTTTTTTGAAGCTTGGTTTTGTTTTTTTTGCACATGAAGCTGTTGTAATAATGTTTTAAGCGATGCTGTTCTTGCCTTTCCCCCGTTCCCCAGCCTGTGATCGCTCTCCCTCAGGGCTGACAGAACGCCACTCCGCACCCCACTGAGCACGTGCAGCTTTTACATGCGCGGCGGGCGCGTCCCTGTTTCAGCGGATTCAATTTATCTGCTGTCCAACCGCATTCGTAAATGCGATCGTTTTTAGGGCGTGTTAGTCAATATGCCTGCTCGTGGGTTTCACCCACAGTACCTGCGGCCAGGGCAAATGCCGCGCGATGGTGATCGGGGTCTTCAGAGACACGAAATGCTTTTTGTCGCCAAGTCTACATCCTTCAGCCACAAAATAGATACAGGTCATTAGAAATCTGCTGTGTGATGGTGCATTCTTCCACTACCTGCCAAGATAAGCACACCGCAGCCCATTCTCATTACACACTAAGGCCTACACAGTACAGCGTGTTTACCAGGGAGGATGAAGGAGACCTAAATACGGCATACAGTGAATGACAAACTACCCGCCCACAGTGTATCCCAGCAGTGAATCAACATGGTACAAGTTTAACGTTTTGTATAAATAAATGTACAAAGCTCACTGACTATAGGCAATGAGGCAGTTGGCTTGCAGTGTGCAGCCATCTCACCCTATTGTGCATGACAAATTTGGGTCAACTGTTCGTGAAAAAAAAAAAAGCAGAGCAAATCAGAGCAGACATTTACGCTTTCCAATAGAAAAATGTGCTTCTTCAGGAAAGAGCTTTTACCATTTGCCATTACAAATCAAAAGCAAAATGCGAACTATTCACAATACGCTAAGAAGCACACTCCCGGGTGCCCTTACCGTACACGTACGCTCAAATGTAAACACGAGCAGATGGTCAACGTTGCGCATTTTTAAATAGTACAGCTTAAACCCCACATTAAAAGTTGGCAGCGTCACGGCAGCCCCAGCTGAACCCACATGCGCTGCCCTGCCTCGCCGTACCATCGCCTCGCGCGCGCGTCGTCTGTTGTTCGAAGCACGACGTACAGACAGAAATGTGACCTTTGCGTTCTTATTTACACTGGGCTGTGAAGACCGGAGCAAGCTGCTGCACTCCCCCCCCCCCCCCCCCGCCCCTCTCCTGCCGCCTCAGAACCAATTTCATGAAGAACGGGTCAGGCCATTACACCCCACGGGCTGCTCTTTATGAAAGAAAATGGTAAATTTGTTCAAGTGAATTGGCAGTGGCAGCTCATTTCCTGCGTTCAGCTAGGTGTGCTAGCAGGGCCTTCGGGTTCCTATGGCGCGGTGAAGCCCTTAGCACTTAATTGTTATTCTTCTTTTCACCTCATTTCATTTGGATTTTGTTTCTAAATGTATGTACTACCACTACTGCTTATCCTGGGCACATTGGTCAGTCCATCAGCGTGTGACTAATGGTCTTTCTGTCCGGTCTGAGGCCACTTAGATTCTAATTCACAGCCACTTGCTGTTGGACACTGTAGGTATTATTACATCACATTACATTAAAGGCATTTAAAGCTTTCATCCAGAGACAGTTTCATACAGTTGATTAGACTAAGCAGGAGACAATGCTCCCCCGGAGCTATGCAGTGTTAAGAGTCCAACGGTATTGTGGCTATACAGGGGATCAAACCACCGGCCCTGTGGGTCCCAGTCATGTACCTTAATCACTACACTACAAGCCGCCCATTTAAAGCTTTTATCCAGAGCGACGTACAATGAAGTGCAAATCAAACCCAGGAGTGTGCCTGTTATTATAACAGGTCATCTGTGAATTGGAAGCCCTGACAGCGGGGGAGTTATGGAGCTAAAGAGCTGAACACGCGGTGCGTTTTTTTAAAGCCGAGCGTCACTGCTGTCAGGGCTAATAATGTAAGACAGAGATTGTGTTTGAAAGCGTTTCCACTCTCAGTGTAGGTCTCCCTCTACCTTCACCTCTCTCCAAGCAATGTAAACTGCCTCAGGCATACAGGGCACTGTGGTAAGAGAACATACTGCAGCGACTGATGGAGCTGGAATTACTCAAAAATATACTGTACCTGTATGACTTGCCCACCCCCCTGTCCAAAATCAGATGTATTAAATGTGAGCAAAATACACCGGAAATTCTCTGTATGTTTTTATCTATAGACATAGCATGAATCAACAAAAAAGTATATGCTGTATGTATACAAATATAAACTATGAAGTAATTTATAGCCCTATATAATTGTCTTATTGTCTCCTTTGACCATAAATCCTTAAGCACATTGTAATAAGGCATGTTAACCATCCAGTTTATAATTTAGTTATTTAGCAGAAGGTTTTTTAGCCGAAGTCATGCATGAACGTGACCCCGGACGCCATTTTGAAACTGCTGGCCTGATCATTTGCCCATTACTCCTACGTTTGAACTCATAATCTAGACATTTCCATACGTCTACCTGTGCGGTCTTTCATTTGACTCCCAGTTGCAAAGTACTTGAAGCCACTTTTATGTATCTCTTTGTATTTTCCTGTATTATGTTGTAATATAATCCTTCGGGGATAAACAGAAGGCGAGTGTAATCAGAGGAATTTGAGTCAGGATGTGAGTGCTTTGTGTACATTCAAACAATGCACATCCCAACCTTTCCACACTCATCTTTCATTTAACCTCACAAGCTTAACTGAAAGGGAGTATTGAGAACTGAACAAAGGTTGTCTATTGGCTATTGCTGAAACAGTGGCGACAGCCCTTTTTTCTAGTTCAAAATGGTAGTGCTTTGACATTGGAATTAATAGTATGGCATTGCAAAATGTACTTGTCTTCCTCAGAACTGCACCTCGGGATTGGTCAGCAACGGTCAGTCAAGCAATAAATTATCTGGGTTTCTAATTACATTGTCTTGCCGCAGTAGTTGATATGCTGCTTTTTACTTTAGGTGAGTTGACGTAGAGAGAGAGAGAATAGAGAGAGAGAGAAGAGAGTAAAGATAAACAGAAAGAGAAAGAGAGAGAGATAATGTGTCATAATGACCTGTGATTATGTGCTGAGGGCAAGGTCAGTGTAGAAAAGTCCACCCGGGGAACTGTGCTGGTTTAATTAATTCCCCATTGTCACTCACTGAAATTAAAGCATTCTGGGCCATTCCCTCATTTTTCTAGAGCCTTCTCACATCCTACATGTCATTGTTTATATAACCCCCCGCCCCCCACTTTGGAAGATTAAATTATCCTGTTTCTCCTGCAACCCCTTAATTTTTTATTATGCATATATTCGCTCCCTCCCTCTTTCAATCTTTGTCAATCTCTTTCTCACTCAAACTGTTGTTAACCGGGAGCGTTTCCCCAGCCTAAGATTGTCTCCTTTAATTGCGAGTTCTGTCCAGCTGCCACAGTCATTATTTTCCTTCCACGGTATGAGAACCGCTGCATTCATGTGCGCTTTCGCAAGGCAAACGTTCTCCAATCAATTTCAGTGCCAAGGACCACAATCAATAAAATTACAGAATCAATAAAAATCTGCTCATATCGACACACTACTACCTCTCAGCAAAGCCTTTCTTAAACACTGCTGATAAAAATGTACGTTTTTGTGTTCTGATCAGGTGAACAGTCTAGAAGCATGAAATTAATGACTAAATGACTTGCATGTTTTTGTAGACTTTGAAAATGGATGTTGAGGTAAAGTAGACAATTACATCCATTTTTGTCGGTATTTTGTGATGCTGTTCATTTTCTGTTCCAACTGAAATAATGTGTGCTATTTCGGTGATATGACAGGTCAGACTATTACCCTGTACTTGACTGAAATTCACTCTATCTTCCAGCCTCATTTGGTGACGTCTGTCTGATCTTTCAGATTTTATCCACAATGATCCCTTTCGCACCTGCAGTTTCACGGACCCAGGGCTCAGAGTAAAATCCATTATTCATGATGATACATTATTGAATATTAAGGTAAATTGCTGCCAATATTCTGTGCACATCTGCCTGGTAGCACAGTAGCCCCACAGCACAGGTTATTCTATACAGACCTTAAATGTGGTTCCCAGAAAAGGGCTTTAAAACATATAATATCTACTATTTCAGTACGAATGATGACTCACTTCAGATGTAATGGACAATGGAGTCTGTAAGATTTGAATTGTGTAACTCTCTTTTAGTTTGATAAGACTTTGACAGAATTTTTTTTTTTTTTTAAACCAGCTTATGCCTACCACCTGCAGAACCTCACGGTACTTTTTAATGATCATTTTTCCTCCCAAATTCATAAATCTCAAGCTGTGCCCTTGCACTGCCGAGTCCTGTGAATCACTGACTACTTTCCACATTTCACAGTCCACACAGTAGCCTACTGAAGGAGAGCTGGCACGAATCAAAAAATGAGACAAAAAAGGAAGATGTCCAACATGCTTATTATGTGACTTTTTAGAATGGCAGTTTTCGGTGCAATTATTCACTTTCAGATGTGAAATGTAAACCAAAGTAAAATAAACGCAGGGTAGTTGATATGGTAATTGACTTGTCACTTTACTACATCAGTTGTTTGGTTGATTGATTTGGAACCTGAAAGCCCGTCAACTATTAAAACATGTACAAGGATGTCGGAGAACGTTGTGGGAAGGATTGATCATGTTCCACGCAAAATAAGCGGTGTGTGAGTGTGTGTGAAAAGGAGGAATGTGTGGGCTATTATAATTTATACTTGTGGAAATTCCGCATATAAAATAAACTGGAATATGATCACTGGTTGTTTGGAACTGACAAGTAGTAAACGAACCTAAATCCTATAAACACACTTAATCCCGTCTCAAACCACGATGATGCAATGCAATGCAATGGACGGCCTAGAATAGCCTTGTCGGCAGAATAGTGCTTGTCTGTGGGATCAGAAGTGAAGTGGCGATTCGACTGTATGTTTGATTTAGCATCCAAGACGGACAGTCTGTGATTTGACCTATTTACTTCCACATCCTCTGAAACTGACGCCTGTCTCTGTGCCGACCGCTGTTCTGCTTCGGCTTTGTCTCACTCTTTGTGTAGCCTAAACGACCAGTGCTGGGTTTATTTAGCCAACATTAGCTAGCTAACAGGCCTCTGCTTTAGAAAAGTACAGCCCGTCTGTTCAATCTTGTAGCTAAATGGCTAATCCGTTAGATTAACGTTACGTGGCGACGCCCTTTTCTGATTGAACTAGCTGTAGCTGTAGCTAGCTGTGCAAAGCGATCCATCCAGCTGGTACAGGGACTGGCCCTTTAAAATTGATAACCGCATACCAGCGTTGCGGAAGTTTCTTTTTTTGTTTGTGTCTTTGTCAGGGAAAAGTTTTGTCAGGGAAAACTGTTTTAAATATTTTTTTGATTTTATAGTGAGGAGCTCATTGCTGGCTAGATTGAACAAAGACGCATCATGGTATAAAATGAAAGACAATAGCTAACAGTTCTAGCTAGCTAGGCCAGTCAGCTAAAAATGCTATTGTATCGAAGCTAGGCAAAGGGATAATATTACAGTAACGTTACAGTAGCAAATGCGGCTCACTAAATTAATCGTCGATCATGGGACTAATGATGTTGGCGGACTAAAGTAACGACACGTAATCTACGTTCGTAATAATGGATATATGACTTGTTAGCTAGCTAGCATTCAATGGTTTCATTTAATTCGGTTGCTAGCTAGAAAATCAACAGCAGAATGTCTTCGTATTCGAAGTGGAGAAACAGCAATCACTTCTATTACTGCATAAAGTTCACCCTCAATATTTACTCTATGCTTTTTTCGGTAAGTCGACTGCATTTTGTCATCTAACGTTAACCAGATGTCAGTGACTGTTTCTAGCTAATGTTAGGGTTAGGTTAAACGTATTAATGACAGGTCTGACAGAATGAATGAATGAATGAATGATACATATTTAACGTTATAGTATACTAGTTATTTGTATACGTGCTTGTTCAGATTCTTAGTCCGAAGTTGGGCTATGCATGTATTGCATTACCTGAACGGGCTCAACTGCTGATGAGATGTATGAGATGGTCACTACTGCTATGATAGCGGACATGCTAACATTGTCAACGAGCTGCGTCCCGCTCGACCAGAATGGGTGTTGCTAGCTGGTAAATTAAAGCATTTGTCGCAATTTCCATTGGCCGACGAAGCGCCCAATATTTTAGTAACTACTAGCTACTATTGTTAGACTCACGAGAAGAATGGTTATCGCTTGGCTGGATACATTGTTAATAATTGTGTGAGGTACGGGATAACTGCCTGGTTAAAGGGACATGTTGCGAGCGCTTTTGTTTCATTTATGATCCGCCGATAGAAATTCTCATGAATTCTACAGTCGCTAGTTGCAGCTAATACAGAAAGTAACAATATTCAAATCTTTTTGGTATACAGCCTGTTCAAATGTTCTCGTCTCCTTATTATCTTCGTGACATTATTGTCAATAAGTTGCATGGCCCACAGCTTCCCTCTTATAATATTTCCTTAATTACTGTAAGTTCTCAGAGGCATGGGCGGTGTAACAGGGCTGAAATATGTATTTTGAGCAGTGTTAATTGAATGCCGAAAGGTGGAATGTTCATAGGCTTTGGACCCCTGTGTTTTTCTACACAAGAGAGAACCTGGCTCTTAGTCTTCTGGGGCTGTATCCGGAAATGGTATTACTGAGTTGGCTGGATAACTGGAATGAGCAAAACCTGGAACAGCTCTTTTTTTTTACGTGAGTCCATGTTCCAGATTTGGGAGGGTTCTAGGATTTACGGAGTGTAGTTATCCAGTTTAGACGGGCCCCTGCACCTGGGTAGCCAAGCAACAGAAGCCCATGGCCTGGGATTGGCTGCTAGTGAACGGCTACATGGCCACTGTCATTGCTAATCTTATTGGAAACGCAGGTTGCCATAGAAACCGGACAGGAGGCAGAACTTTATGAATGGACTGGACACTTATCCTGGAAGTCAGATTAGAGAGAAACCCCGACTTGATGCGCTAATTTATAGCAGCCATGGCACTAATAATAGTGTGTACATATGTAACGACGGTGCCTGTGCTGTCATTTTAAGAGGCACGCAGTGCCAGATCTAGGCTAAGGCCATATGTACAGTAAGCATTTTTGTGTTTGCCTTGGTAGGCATATTACTGTAAGTGTGCAATAAGGAAAGCAATCACTTAATCTTGCAAATGCCTCTTCCTCCAAGGTACCAGTAGCACTGTGGTCAAATTCTCAATCTGTTTATCAAAGTAATACTCACATGAAAATGTAAGCAGTGCTTCCCGGCTGGAGATGAATCATTCAGAGAAATTGACCATGTGGAGGTTCCAGCTGAAATGTATTCTTCTGGCCTAGCTGGTGGGTGCTGGATGCTCTAAACATGCAAGTCATTATTATGATGAGGATGGTTGCCAGTATTACCCCTGGTTGGTTGGGAGCTGGGAACGTTTTCTTTGATTATTTTTATGGAGTCTTAATCTTCTCGAATATATTTTAGTTCATCCTTTCTTTACAGGCGTGCCGGTAAATAATTGTATTGTTGTTCCTCATTTAGCCTTCACAATTTCAAGTTTGCGTTTGTGTGACATGTATGTGCGCCAAAAACTGACATTGCTCTGATTTAAAGAAATAAAGAAATAAATAAAATAGCAACTGACACATTCAACTGGTTCATGTTAATCTAGTCATGGCTGCTTGTGTGAGACTAGCATTTTTCTACCTTTAGTGGATATTAGCCTACATGTACACTCATTGAGCACTTTTAGGTAGACCTATACACCAGCTTGTTAATATTTTGTCAGCCAGTCATGTGATGGCAACTAAATCCAAATGTCAGAATGGGGAAAAATGGGAAGAATGGAAGAAGAAATGTGATCTAAGTGACTTTGACCATGGAATGATTGTTTGTGCCAGACAGGGTGGTTTGAGTATCAGAAACTGCTGATCTCCTGGGATTTCCATGCACAACAGTCTCTAGAGTTTCCAAAGAATGGTGCAAAAACATCCAGTGAGCAGGAGTTTTGTGGGCAAAAACACTTTGTTAATGAGATGGGTCAGAGGAGAAGGGCCAGACTGGTCAAAGCTGGCAGGAAGGTAACAGTAACACAAATAACCACGCATAACAACGGTGCTATGCAGAAGAGCATCTCTGAACAGACAACGCAACATAACTCTTAAATGGATGGGCTACAGTAGCAGAAAAAAAAAAGTAATAAATAAATACCTAATAAAGTGCTCACTGAGTGTATGTCCCCTACCTGTTTGATTACCTGTTTGCTGCTTTGACTGAGCGTTACAGTGAAGCCTGGAGAGAACCTGACCAGAGGGGTGGCCTGTAGCGTAGTGGTTAAGGTAAATGACTGGGACCCGGAAGGTCGGTGGCTCGATCCCCGGTGTAGCCACAATAAGATCCACACAGCCTTTGGGGCCTTGAGCAAGGCCCTTAACCCTGCATTGCTCCAGGGGAGGATTGTCTCCTGCTTAGTCTAATCAGCTGTACGTTGCTGTGGATAAGAGCGTCTGCCTGATGGCATTAGTGTAATGTAATGTAATGTGTGGGCAGGGTGCTGGCCCCTCTGCTGCAGATGCAGCAGTCTTTACTCCAGCTGGGTAGTTCTTATCTCTCGGTGACGATGTGTGGGTGGTTCTGCCGGGAGCCAGAGATACTGTGCCTTTTGCCGAGCCTGCATTTCATAACAGATTTTTTATTATTTTTTGTAGTTTAATGAGAACAAGGTTTGACCCTCTGGATAGCCCAGTAACCCAGTGGCCATACTTCTGTTCTGTAGAAACGGTAGATAATTTAATGTAATTAAATTATTTATACTCAGTAATATGATGTTAGCTTGGCACAGGTGCACGACAGAATAATGAATAGTTAGCTGTGAGGAAAAGGCCACTCATTCACTCTGCCTCAGAAAAAAAAGACCACAGAGGTTTTAAAGATATTTGTGGGAATTGCATTTGATTGCTCAGCTTTGTTACAGCAGCAGGACTTTGACTGTGTGCGTCATCTGTCATTCGGCAATGACGTTTTGGGAGGCCTGACGTGTGTGTGAAGGGCTGTGTGTCCCTTTCTGTTGGTTTGCCCGTTTAGGGTAATTTATTCCTGCCCTCTGTTTGTCCCCCTCCTTACACCAGTCTTTGTCAGTCATTGCTCTCCATGAACGCTTCACCCAGGAATCAATCAACAGCCATAATGAAGATGATCTATTTCCTGTATGCGTTCGCCCTTTCACCCTTCTCTCTCTTTCTCTATTCCTCTCTATATATCCCTCTCTCTCCATCCCACTCTCTCGCTCTTTCTCTATCATTCTTTCTCTCTATCCCCCACTCTCTATCTATCCCCCTCTCTCTATCACTCTTTCTCTCGATCCCCCACTCTCTTTCTTTATCCCTCTCTCTCTATCCCACTCTGTCTCTGTCTCTATCATTCTTTCTCTATCCCCCACTCTCTCTTTCTCTATCCTTCTCTATCCCACTCTCTCTCTCTCTCTCTCTCTCTCCATCTCTGCTTTTCACCTCACCAGGAAATTGCAGTCATTTTAATGTTCAATTTACACCCTGTCTATTACTACCACCCCCCACCCCCCACCCCGCCTCTGCATCACTCAGTTGAGTGTTGTGCCTGAGAAACAATATGGGGGGTTCGAGCCTGTCTTCCGTTCTGGTTCCTCTCCTTTGTCTTCTGGGGTAGATCTGCTCTGAGTAAATGAATGACATTTTAGGACATGCACCTTTACTCGCTGCAAATGCCCCGAAACGGCGGATATGGCGCGTTATCTCCTTCCTCTCCGGCGCAGCGGCGTGATTTATCGGTGCGCTCTCCGGGCACTGCGAGAGCACTTTTGGCACTCGGCCAACGGTGCAGAAGCTTTTAGAGTTAATTAAGTCTTTCTAATTCCCTTAGTCACTCGGGTTTGTTTATTGTTGTTGTTTTCAGAAGTGGTTCTGTATTAATGAATGCGTGTGTGTGCGTGCGTGTGTGCGTGTTTGTGCGTGCGTGTGTGTGCGTGCGTGTGCGTGCGTGCGTGCGTGTGTGTGCATGCGTGTGTGTGTGTGTGCGTGCGTGTGTGTGTGTGTGTGTGCGTGCGTGTGTGTGCGTGCGTGCGTGCGTGTGTGTGTGTGTGCGTGCGTGCGCGTGCGTGCGTGTGTGTGTGCGTGCGTTGCTGCACACACTCTATTCTCTTCTTGGGAATCCCACGTCTGAGTTGCGCCGTGGGTGGGTGTGTGCGTGCGTTCGTGCGTTTAAACTCTTCGGGTGCGTTTCATCGGTTTGATCTTTTGTCCTCCGTGTCGCTCGCTCTCCGTCTTCATTGCCGCGTTTAACCGCTGCAGCGTCAGCATCTCTGGGAGGGAGCGGAGGAGTCCTCTCTCCTGATCAATCTGATGTTCTTAAGGCGTGGCGTGGTCGGCTGGCAGGGAACTTACGGAAGATGGAAAGCGGTATCGAATGTGACAAGGATTCCCGAGTATGTCTTGGCTCGTTTTTAATGGGAGCTCAATAAGCAGGTGGCTTTGTCTGAAACACTTTCAGCATAATTGCCTTCATAAATTCTCCTCCCGTTTCCTAGTTGCTCAGCCTGACAAACTGGGAGTCTTGCCAATTCTAAAAAAAAAACAAAAAAACTGTGGTGTTTGTGGGGGGAAAAAAACTGTATTAATTTTCCATGTATTTTCTACATTGTCCTCCCTTTTTGTCTTCCTTCTCTGCTGCTGAGCTCTCTGTTGCTGTCAGTGGCGTGGTAGAGGGCCTGTGAGTGTGGTAGAGGGGCTGTGAGTGTGGTAGAGGGCCTGTGAGCGTGGTAGAGGGGCTGTGAGCGTGGTAGAGGGCCTGTGAGTGTGGTAGAGGGGCTGTGAGTGTGGTAGAGGGCCTGTGAGCGTGGTAGAGGGGCTGTGAGCGTGGTAGAGGGGCTGTGAGCATGGTAGAGGCCCTGTGAGCCTGGTAGAGGGGCTGTGAGCGTGGTAGAGGGGCTGTGAGTCTGGTAGAGGGGCTGTGAGTCTGGTAGAGGGCCTGTGAGCCTGGTAGAGGGGCTGTGAGTGTGGTAGAGGGGCTATGAGCCTGGTAGAGGGGCTATGAGCCTGGTAGAGGGGCTGTGAGCGTGGTAGAGGGGCTGTGAGCGTGGTAGAGGGGCTGTGAGTGTGGTAGAGGCCCTGTGAGCGTGGTAGAGGGGCTGTGAGCGTGGTAGAGGGGCTGTGAGCGTGGTAGAGGGGCTGTGAGCGTGGTAGAGGGGCTGTGAGCGTGGTAGAGGGGCTGTGAGCGTGGTAGAGGGGCTGTGAGCCTGGTAGAGGGGCTGTGAGCGTGGTAGAGGGGCTGTGAGCACGCTCTGGAGCCAGAGCTGACGCTGAGAATGCACTGTGCACGCTGCTGAGTCATGATCCCCCTGGAAGACTGGCTTTCTACAGAGGGCGGACTGCTTTTAATCATTACAATCTGGCAGTTTACCCGGAAACAAAATAAAACCGTTCTCTTGCCGGCCGTGCTCTCTGCCCTGGGACGGTAGTGTCAAAACATCTGTTGTTTTAAAACATTGTTTTGACGCTGAGCGCCAGAATACTGGGGTGCTTTGGTTGAGATTTTGCACGGGTATATACACAGTTGGCATGTTTTGGTCGAAAGTACTAAGGGAGAGAAAAATGTAAATTGGTCCTTTTGCAACAAAGTGTCACAGTGAGTTTAGAATTACATTTAAAAACTGCTTTCCAGCTTTCCATACATCACAAGTTGCAGATTCAGATTTAATCTATTTTATCATTTTTAAAATATTTTTTATATTTGTTTATTCAGGTAGTAATGTATGAAGAACAGGCACATAGCCAGAATGACACAAAGAACTAGGGCCCTGTTTCACAAAGCTAGATTTCAGAGTTGCTTGGATAAGTGCACTCCAGAACCCTCCAGAATCTGGGACATGGATTGAAGACCTATTCTGGGTTTTACTCAGCGTAGTTATCCAGCTAACTCAGTAATCCTCCTGATCCGGGTTTTACTCAGCGTAGTTATCCAGCTAACCAGCTAGTCAGTCAGTGTGTGTTCTGTGCTGTTGTCCTGTAGCTGGTGGGTCAGTGTGTGTGTGTTCTGTGCTGTTGTCCTGTAGCCAGTGGGTCAGTGTGTGTGTGTTCTGTGCTGTTGTCCTGTAGCCAGTGGCTCAGTGTGTGTGTGTGTTCTGTGCTGTTGTCCTGTAGCCAGTGGGTCAGTGTGTGTGTGTTCTGTGCTGTTGTCCTGTAGCCAGTGGGTCAGTGTGTGTGTGTGTTCTGTGCTGTTGTCCTGTAGCCAGTGGGTCAGTGTGTGTGTGTGTTCTGTGCTGTTGTCCTGTAGCCAGTGGGTCAGTGTGTGTGTGTGTTCTGTGCTGTTGTCCTGTAGCCAGTGGGTCAGTGTGTGTGTGTTCTGTGCAGTTGTCCTGTAGCCGGTGGGTCAGTGTGTGTGTGTGTGTGTGTGTTCTGTTCTGTTGTCCTGTAGCCGGTGGGTCAGTGTGTGTGTGTTTCTGTGCTGTTGTCCTGTAGCTGGTGGGCCTGTGCGTGCTGTGCGTGGGGATCTACGCAGAGGTGGAGAGGCAGAAGAACCGCACCCTGGAGGGCGTGTTCCTGGCCCCGGCCGTGGTGCTCATCCTCCTGGGCCTCGTGATGTTCACCGTGTCCGTGGTGGGCATGGTGGGCTCCCTTCGGGACAACAAGACCCTGCTCCACATGGTGGGTGGGCGTGCGTCAACACAAGAGCACATTCACAAGCGTCTGCTAACACAAAAAAATCCTCTTCCTGTTTAATCCTGTTTTTGTTTTTCCTGGATGTAATGTATGTATTTGGGTGTGCGTGTATATAATGTAAGTCTGCATTTGTGTGTATTCCTATTTGTAATACCTCAGTATATATTCTCCTTTGCATTTAGCATTTTGCAAAGCACTTACGTGTTTTAGTCTTGCAGTGAGACTTAAAATCATTTTTTATTATTATTTCAAGGAGAAAATATAAGCTTATTCTAAGTTACTGTTTGATTGACAAGTGAAATTTTCTTACTCCATCACCTCATCTCCATTATTTTTGTCTTTTTTAGCAAAAAAGAATATAAGACTAATACTGCTTGTGTGTGCATTCCTGGCCTTGTCGCTATGCCTTGTAGTGGGCTGTGTCATGAGCTTGCTTTCTCTCGCTCCCTCCTTCTCTCCCTCTCTCCCTCCCTCTCTCTTTCTCTCTCCCCCTCTCTCACTCGCTCCCTCCCTCTCTCCTTCTCTCCCTCTCTCTTTCTCTCTCCCCCTCTCTCACTCTCTCCCTCACTCTCCCTCCCTCTCCCCCCTCTCTCTCTCTGTCTCTGTCTGTCTCTCTCTCTCTATCTCTCTCTCGCTCTCTCTCTCCCTTTCTCTCCCTCCCTCACTCGCTCTCTCCCTCTCTTTCTCTCCCCCTCTCTCACTCTCTCACTCTCCCCCCCACTCCCCCTCTCTCTCTACCCCCTCTATCCTTCACTCTCTCTCTCCCTTTCTCTCCCTCTCTCTCTCTTTCTCTCTCCCCCTCTCTCACTCTCCCCCCCACTCCCCCTCTCTCTCTACCCCCTCTATCCCTCACTCTCTCTCTCTCCCTTTTTCTCCCTCCCTCTCTCTTTCTCTCTCCCCCTCTCTCTCTCTCACTCCCTCTCCCCTCTCTCTCTCTCTCTCTCACTCTCTCCCTCCCTCTCCTCCCTCTCTCTCTCTCTCTCTCTCTCTCACTCCCTCTCCCCCCCCCCCCTCTCTCTCTCTCTCTCTCTCTCTCTCTCTCTCTGCAGTTTCTCTGTGTGCTGTGTGTCCTGCTGGCTCTCCAGGCTCTGGGCCTCATCGTGGCGCTGATCTTTGAGACGAAGGTCAGGACTCCCCCCCTCCTCCTCCTCCTCCTCCTGTTTATTACCTGTGCGTCCGCTGTGCTCTGAAGGCTTTGCGGCCTGTCTCAGACCCGTCTCCGCTGACCTTTGCCTCTAATGCGGTCGGCTCGTAAATAACATTCCTTTTGGGCTTTTGTGGATTAGCTTTCGCTGTATGTCGCCTGTCCGTCACGTTGAAGCGCCCGCTCTGTCCGCACAGACCATCGCGCTGTTTCAGAAGAGCATCCGCGAGGGAATCAAACACTACTACGACGACCTGGACTTCAAAAACATCCTGGACTTTGTGCAGGAGAAGGTGAGGGAGCTCGTCAGGTTGGCTGCAAACACACACACACACACACACACAGACACCATGGAGAGCAAACACACAGCCCCATGAAGACAAACACAGGCCTCATGGTGAGGGGCGGGGCGGGGGGGGGCCAAGGCATGGGAATGCACTGTGTTTCATCAGAGCATGTTTGAGTCTCAGGCCTAGCGCAGGGAAACCCGAACAGCACTGTAAACATGCGGGTTCATTAATCTCTTCCTGTGGTGCATGATCCCTTTGTAAAAGCAGCGATGGCCATCTGTACACCCTGGATGTCACAGTGATGCGTGCCACACGCTCATTCCTGTGCCAAGCCTGTTTTCACATTCATCTTTCACGCTGGCATTTTCTGCGCTGTGTGTGTGTGTGTGTGTGTGTGTGTGTCGAGGACTGTAGACCCGTCCGGCAGACGGCCCAGACGGCGTCTTGCCGATGGACATGTTTCAGCGGTGCGGCGTATTGATTTTGGTTTCGGGCAGGGCTTGGAGCGAAGACGCTCGTGGAGTTGTGGGAAGTCCCCTGCACGTGTGGGCTCCGCTCTGTCCTCTCCCCGTCGATACGTGGGAGAGGACCCCCGGAGAAAGGGAGGAGAGTGTGGGTTTAATGGGATAAGATTGCCAGGACTAGGTGTAGTTTATGCCGAGTCACTTTCTCCGCCTTCCAGAATCTGTGGGGAGGAATCTGAACATGGGGGGAGGGACAGCTGTTGTTCAATGTTCATTTTGTCTTTGTGTCCATCTCTCTCTCTTTCTCAAATATGTCAGCACTCCCAAAAACTGTATTAAAGACGAACCTTTCTCTCTTTGTTTCTCTTTTTCTCCCTCCTTTTCTCTCTCTTACCCCCTCTCTCATATACACACACACTTTCTCTCCCTCTCTCTCTCTTGCACCTGGTCCCCCCCTGTCTCTACCACACACACTCTCTTTCTTGGCCTCTCTCTCTCTCACACACACACACACACACATAATCTCTTTCTCTCTCTCCCTCCAGTTCTCTTGCTGTGGTGGGGACGAGTACAAGGACTGGCTTGTCAATCAGTACCACTTCTGCAACGGCAGTGGCCCGCTGGCCTGTGGGGTCCCCTACACCTGCTGCGTGAGGGGCAAGGCAAGTCCCCTCCGCTCCACCTAAACACCCCCGCCCAAACTAGCCTGAGCTGCTCCACCCAAACACCCCCGCCCAAACTAGCCTGAGCTGCTCTACTCTACCCAAACTAGCCTGACCAACTCTACTCTACCCAAACTAACCTGACTAGCTCTACTCTACCCAAACTAACCTGACCAACTCTACTCCACCAAAACTAGCCTGACCAACTCTACTCTACCCAAACTAACCTGACTAGCTCTACTCTACCCAAACTAACCTGACTAGCTCTACTCCACCAAAACTAGCCTGACCAACTCTACTCTACCCAAACTAGCCTGACTAGCTCTACTCTACCCAAACTAGCCTGACCAGCTCTACTCTACCCAAACTAGCCTGACCAGCTCTACTCTACCCAAACTAGCCTGACCAACTCTACTCTACCCAAACTAGCCTGACTAGCTCTACTCTACCCAAACTAGCCTGACCAATTCTACTCCACCAAAACTAGCCTGACTAGCTCTACTCCACCCAAACTAGCCTGACTAGCTCTACTCTACCAAAACCACTCTGCCCAAACTAGCCTGAGCAGCTCTAGCCAGATCTGAGACCCGATAGCATACAGATAACACCATGGCCGACCAACACCGATACAGCACAGTGTAAAATAACGCAGTGTTTCTCACGGGAACGCTGCTGGTTCATGGCTCAGATAGCAGGCCCATACTCAATAGGCCCGAAACCCAGTGAAGTCCCAGCATGCCTTCGGGCCCCATCAGGCTCTGGTCAGGATGCAGACCTCCAGGATGGGGCCACCATTTTACAACCATACTCAACCACTATAACGGTGGTTGACTATGGTTGTATAATGCCACAATAAGGCCTGCTAACTCTCTGATCAAGTAACTTTTCTGTCTATGGGGGAAGATGGGCTTATGTGATACTGGAATTACTGCAGAATTGTAGAGAGCAATTTGGTTGTTTCGAGGGTAAAAAAATAAATTAAAAAAAACTTTGGAAAAAAAACGAACTTTCAAAAAAGCTTTCTTTTTTTAAAGATTTGTTTAGTTCCTAAAATAGATAGCTGTGATACCTGACCCCATCAGTGTGTGTTATAAAACCAGGTCAAGGACTGCAAAGCTGGATGGTCTTCCATAAAGCTTGCTGTGGAAAAAGTAGCACCTTTGAATCTTGCTAGCGAGCCAACACTGGTACTTACCAATGTTTCATCATACAGTGCACAAAGTTTGTGTCTGTATTACTTATGGAGGAGAGGGGTTATTTATCTTGCTGTATTAAATCGCTCCACTGAAGGCCGCTCATTTTTCAACATGTTTTTACCCTTTGCAGCAGTCTTGTTGAGGACACCAGCGATCGTTCAGTGAAAGTACCTGGATGTCCCTCCTACATTGCTGCTGTTTATGACAAACTATCTGTCCCTACCCCCCTTTTGTTGAGTGACACACACAGTTAGGGAAAGCACACACACAACTGAAAAGATCAATCTGCACTTCTTCTTAGTTGATTTAGACTTGCCCCGCCTCCCCAGTGAATTTGGTCTGTTCTGCATTTATTGTAGCCGTTCATGAGAATTTTTTCCACAGGAAAAACATTGCTCCACTAATGGGGCACTTATGCAGTCTGGTTCTGTTCGATGCAGTACTTTGCAAAAGTCATTAGCCGAGCAAATGGATTAATTGGGGTCGGAACTTGTTCAACTCCCACTGTTGGCTGGTCCTTTTCCTGTCTCTTGAGTGGGTCTGCACTCTGACAGAACGCAGGCTAATGAAGTTAATTAATCAGCAGTGCCCTTTGCATGTTGTCAGATGGGCGGATGAGAGAAGGGGAGAGCTGTTTCTGCTGCGTAAAGAATGGCAGGTCATGAATGGGCATGCTTTGTCTTTTATAACTCTGTGGCGGCCGTGTCCTGCCAGCGTCGTGTTGCTCTGTCATGCGGCAGACAGCTATTTCATGGCCGCTATGTCTCCGAACATTTCCCTGTGATGGGGTTAGAACAGTACGTGTTGGTTTGAGGGAAAGTAATCTATTTTTGCAGATGGCGACGCATATATTTAGCCGCCGCAAACAATATCCAATTTTTGTTATTTCCTTTTAACGGCGTATTGGAGGGGGGATAATTGAGAGGTGTTTAAAGTGGAAACGTTCAGTGTCTGGTAGGAAATATCGAGGTGTTGCCTGTTGATTGATTGTGTTTCTCCGGTGTTGCTTGTGTCCCTCTGTGTGGGGGGGAAAGGTTAGTTCTGGGGGTGTTTGCTCATTATTTTCGCAGGGAAAGGAAATGAATCGCGAGGCTCAGGTCTCATGTCCCGGTGTAAGCCGGCGCGCCCCGCCGCCCCGGTTTACTGCAGTGGGACCGCTCCGTAATTCTGACGACGCTGAAGTGAAGCGCGTTTGCTCCTGAGAAATTATGGCGGGTGCGAGAGCCGCTGATTTAAATAACGGAGTCTGATTCATCCCCTGCCCCGCGGGTCACTTCCTGTGGGGGCTCTGGGCGTTTCAGTGGCGAGGGGAGGGTTCGAGCACCGAGCGTGCCTCACAGGGGCTGCCTGCTTGGCCTGTCTGGCTGCGTGGGGTGTGATTTTTAAGGGCCTCAGAGATGGAAGGGGCGGTCGATACTGCACCGGACAGCGGTGTGGGACGTGTTGTGTACGCACTGAGCACTGCAAAAACAGGGTCTTAACAAGTGCTTTAGTCTTTAATGACCTGGGTCTTATTTTTCTCTCTGCGGTAGAAAATATTAGCTTGTTTAAGTTACTTGACAAGTGAAATTGTGTTTCCCATTGGCTAATCCTGAAGTGAGTAAAACTGTCTCAACTCATTTGTGGGCTTTTTGTCATATTCAGCAAAAAAGGTCGTAGAAATAAGACCAAGTCCAAACATGAGACAAGAATTCGTATTGTTTGTTGCTGTGTGTGTGCGTGTGCGTGTCTGTGTCCGTGTGTGTCCGTGTGTGTCCGTGTGTGTCCGTGTGTGTCCGTGTGTGTCCGTGTGTGTCCGTGTGTGTCCGTGTGTGTCCGTGTGTGTCCGTGTGTGTGCGTGTGTGTGCGTGCGTACGTGCGTGTCCGTCCGCCTGTGTGCGTGTCTGTGTCCGAGCGTGTCCGAGCGCGTGTGTGTGCGTGTTGTGCGTGCGTGCGTGTGTGTGTGTGCGCTTGTGCGCGCGTGTGCGCGCGTGTGTGCGCGTGTGCGCTTGTGTGCGCGTGTGTGTGCGCGCGTGTGCGCGCGTGTGCGCGTGTGTGCGTTTGTGTCTGCTAGCCCATGCAGGTGTATGTGATAACCACAGTCTGCACCTTCTCCTCAGCTTTATCTGTTCTCTCTCTATCGGCTCCAGGTGGGAGAGGTGGTCAACACGCTCTGTGGCTACAGGACTCTGAATCGAGAGGTTAGAATTTCATGCCTCATTTTCAGCCTTTTCACTAAAGTCACTTTTCCCACAGGAAGAAGGTAACGCCCATTGTCATCTGAAATGTGTCAGCGTTAGGTTGTAAAAATCGGTGCGCAAATCTTTTTTTCTCCAGCTGTTATGGGTCTGTAGGACTGGATACAGCATAATGCTCTGTAGGTTTAGCGGGTGGGAGGGGGGAGCAAAAGGTTTCAGTTGGTCTCCAGACTTCATTTGAAATTTTCTCTAGCTTTGAGAGGTTGGCATAACATTTGGATTTGGAGTTGTTATTACAACTGACGAGGCAGTTCTTGTATTGAAGTTGTATTAGGATTTTTTCACGGTTGTTTAGTTAAATGCTCAGTGAGATTTGCGGTAAAGATCCGGTGGTTCTGACGGTTGGTACGGCTGTAAGGCAGTGGGCTCCTGTTTTACTGAGGTAATGAAACCCGCAAAGAGTGTTTACAGATTATGTCACTGGCAGGATAACGATGATGTACAGCGTTTATTTAAATAGACCATTTAAAGTGCCTTTATGAATGACAACAAAGCAGCCAATTTGGATACAGTGTGGGCACTGATTATTTTTCCTTGAACGTGTTACCTTTATCTGAAGTTATTGGCCTATAAGCCTTACAGAGTTTTCCCCCAACATGTTTTCTTTCTCTCTCGCTCTCTCTCTCTCTCGCTCTCTCGCTCTCTCTTTCTCTCTCTCTCTCTCTCTCTCTCTCTCTCTCTCTCTCTCTCTCTCTCTCTCTCTCTCTCTCTCTCTCTCTCTCTCTCTCTCTCGCTCTCTCTCTAGCGTGTGGATCTGGATGGACTGATACACGTGCGAGGCTGTATTCACGCAGTAAACCTGTGGATGGGAGACAACATTGGGATCACAGCGGGGATCTGCTGTGCAGTGGGCCTGCCTCAGGTCAGTCCCTATACAAATGGAGACGTGCACAGTCATGTGAGCCTTTCACACACAGGAGCATGCACACACACACGCACACACACACACACTCACACACACATTTAGTCACTCACACACACACACGCACGCTCACGCACACACACACACACACACACACACACACAAACACCGACAGACACATACGCACACACATGCACACACACACAGGCACATACGCGCGCACACACACACACACACACACACACACACTCACACACACATTTAGTCACTCACACACACACACACACACTCACACTCACACACAGACACATACGCACACACACACACGTTGCATTGTGGGTGATGTTGGCGTTGTGTTGTGGATGATGTTGGCGTTGTGTTGTGGATGATGTTGGCGTTGCGTTGTGGATGATGTTGGCCTTGCGTTGTGGATGATGTTGGCGTTGTGTTGTGGATGATGTTGGCGTTGTGTTGTGGATGATGTTGGCGTTGTGTTGTGGATGATGTTGGCGTTGTGTTGTGGATGATGTTGGCGTTGTGTTGTGGATGATGTTGGCGTTGTGTTGTGGGTGATGTTGGCGTTGTGTTGTGGGTGATGTTGGCGTTGTGTTGTGGATGATGTTGGCGTTGTGTTGTGGGTGATGTTGGCGTTGTGTTGTGGATGATGTTGGCGTTGTGTTGTGGGTGATGTTGGCGTTGTGTTGTGGGTGATGTTGGCGTTGTGTTGTGGGTGATGTTGGCGTTGTGTTGTGGATGATGTTGGCGTTGTGTTGTGGGTGATGTTGGCGTTGTGTTGTGGGTGATGTTGGCGTTGTGTTGTGGGTGATGTTGGCGTTGTGTTGTGGGTGATGTTGGCGTTGTGTTGTGGGTGATGTTGGCGTTGTGTTGTGGGTGATGTTGGCGTTGTGTTGTGGGTGATGTTGGCGTTGTGTTGTGGGTGATGTTGGCGTTGTGTTGTGGGTGATGTTGGCGTTGTGTTGTGGGTGATGTTGGCGTTGTGTTGTGGGTGATGTTGGCGTTATGGGCGTTATGGGCGATGTTGGCGTTGTGTTGTGGGTGATGTTGGCGTGGCGTTGCGTGGCAGGCCATGTTGGCCTGGTGTTCCGCTCGACGTTGGGAGCCGCAGTGACCCGTCTCTCGGGCGGTGACCCCCCCCCCCCGTCCTGGCACGACCGGCGCTGGGCAGACAGAGCAGATATGCCAGCGCTCCTGCAGTCCTGCGGGGTGCCCGCTCCCCGCTCCCCGCTGCCCGCTGCCCGCTCCCCGCTGCCCGCTCCCCGCTCCCCGCTCCCCACCGCCCCGCTCCCCGCTCCCCGGCCCATTTCCATTTTGATAGTCAGCGGCGGCGTCAGCGGCAGCCTCTTTCATTAGCGCGGCGTTTCTGGGCTGCGTGCTCATTAACATCCCGCCGGCGCCCGGCGGAACAGAGAGAGCGCTCTGCGGGGACGCGGGGTTGGCGGAGTCTTGGTCTCCGCGCTCTTCCTCGGCGCCGTGATGAGATTCCTGTCACGGACCCGTCCCCACGCCAGCCCGGCTGTTCCAGAGCCAGCGCTTCTCAGCCCCGTCTGGTCCGGAGGGCTTTTTAACACTGTGTCCAATGTTATGCTGTTATCCCCCCTTGATTTACTGCTGCTGATAAAACTGTAATTGCAAATACATTTTTTTTTGTCTCCGTGCGGAGCAAGATTTATCTTTCCGTTTGGCAGATGGGTGGGCAGTGCTGGAGGTCTGTGGTCACAGAACAGAACCCCTCTGTTGGTCCTGTGCGGGTTCCTCTCGAACCCCACCCCACACACCGGTGGTTACGACCTGTTTGTGCCCCCCTGTCCTCGCCCCCGTCCGTCTGCCATGACCGGGACGGCTGGCCCTCCCACCACTGCAAAAACCAAAGAACAAGTCCATCTTCACAAGTCTTTAGGCTTTAAATCTTATTTCTATTACTTTTCTGCTTAATAAGACGAAAAGATTGGCAATGAGGCTCTCCTTTCAAGGTTTGCCAATGGGGCGAGACAATTTCACTCGTCGAGCTAAAGTGTTACACTTAAAACAAGCTCCTATTTTGTACTTGAGCGGGGAACGGAAACCACTAAAGTGCGGAGTGATTATTCCAGTCACTGCCCTGGAGAGAGCGTCAGCACTCGAACCCTGGGGGCAGCACTCGAACCCTGGGGGCAGCACTCGAACCCTGGGGGCAGCACTCGAACCCTGGGGGCAGCACTCCAACCCTGGGGGCAGCACTCCAACCCTGGGGGCAGCACTCCAACCCTGGGGGCAGCACTCCAACCCTGCTCGGCGTTCGCCGGTGAGGGAGCTGAGGGAGTGGTGTGACCCAGCAGTGAGGGAGTGGTGTGACCCAGCAGTGAGGGAGTGGTGTGACCCAGCAGTGAGGGAGTGGTGTAACCCAGCAGTGAGGGAGTGGTGTAACCCAGCAGTGAGGGAGTGGTGTAGCCCAGCAGTGAGGGAGTGGTGTAACCCAGCAGTGAGGGAGTGGTGTAACCCAGCAGTGAGGGAGTGGTGTAACCCAGCAGTGAGGGAGTGGTGTAACCCAGCAGTGAGGGAGTGGTGTAACCCAGCAGTGAGGGAGTGGTGTAACCCAGCAGTGAGGGAGTGGTGTGACCCAGCAGTGTGTGGTGTAACCCAGCAGTGTGTGGTGTGACCCAGCAGTGAGGGAGTGGTGTAACCCAGCAGTGAGGGAGTGGTGTAACCCAGCAGTGAGGGAGTGGTGTAACCCAGCGGTGTGTGGTGTAACCCAGCAGTGAGGGAGTGGTGTGACCCAGCGGTGTGTGGTGTGACCCAGCAGTGAGGGAGTGGTGTAACCCAGCAGTGAGGGAGTGGTGTAACCCAGCAGTGAGGGAGTGGTGTAACCCAGCAGTGAGGGAGTGGTGTAACCCAGCAGTGAGGGAGTGGTGTAACCCAGCAGTGAGGGAGTGGTGTAACCCAGCGGTGTGTGGTGTAACCCAGCGGTCTGTGGTGTAACCCAGCAGTGAGGGAGTGGTGTAACCCAGCGGTGAGGGAGTGGTGTAACCCAGCAGTGAGGGAGTGGTGTAACCCAGCGGTGAGGGAGTGGTGTGACCCAGCAGTGAGGGAGTGGTGTAACCCAGCGGTGTGTGGTGTAACCCAGCAGTGAGGGAGTGGTGTAACCCAGCAGTGAGGGAGTGGTGTGACCCAGCGGTGTGTGGTGTGACCCAGCGGTGTGTGGTGTGACCCAGCGGTGTGTGGTGTAATGGAGCTGCAGCAGGGGGCCAGCAGGCCAGCGGGTTGAGCGTCTCTCCCCCGCGAGTGAGCCCCTGATTTAGGGCCGCGCCCTGTCCCCTGTGCACTCACTAATCCCCTGTAATGGGCGGCGAAGGTCAGACCGCGCCTGAATACTGATGCCCGTCTGTGCCTGATGTTCAGACGTCCTGTTATCTGGGCTGGACGTGAAATGTCAGGGGCCTGACCTCCTGGATTTTATCAGCGGTATTTTAATGTGCAACTTTACATTTCTGCAGCCCCGCTCTCTGTGAACAGCTGCTGCACGGTGCTGGTCTCCGCTGTTCTGTGCTGTGTGGTGTTCAGACGTATGGCCAGGCGTATGCTGTGTGGTGTTCAGATGTATGGCCAGGCGTATGCTCTGTGCTCTGTGGTGTTCAGACGTATGGCCAGGCGTATGCTCTGTGTGGTGTTCAGACGTATGGCCAGGCGTATGCTGTGTGTGGTGTTCAGACGTATGGCCAGGCGTATGCTGTGTGTGGTGTTCAGACGTATGGCCAGGCGTATGCTCTGTGCTCTGTGTGGTGTTCAGACGTATGGCCAGGCGTATGCTGTGTGTGGTGTTCAGACGTATGGCCAGGCGTATGCTCTGTGTGGTGTTCAGACGTATGGCCAGGCGTATGCTCTGTGTGTGGTGTTCAGATGTATGGCCAGGCGTATGCTGTGTGTGGTGTTCAGGCGTATGTTCAGGCGTTTTTTGGGCTCCTCACAGCGCTGACCCTGCGCTGACCCTGCGTCTGTGAGCGAGCAGCCCTGCGGTTCCCTCTGCGCTGCCGCGCTGGGCTTTTTTAATCTTTCTCAAACGTTCACACTCTTTCTTTTCTGCTTTTGGCAAACAGTTTTCTGCAATTTCCCGATCATTTTTATTGCAGTCTCCCTCATTGGCTGTGGGCCACCGAGCTGCATATTATCACTGTGATGTAGACTCTGTGTTTTCTGAAAACACGGGGAGGTGGCCACTTCATGCAGAAGTTGATTCGATGGCATTTCGTCTACTGATAAATCAGTTTTATGATTGTGGGTCAAAATTGGTTCTCCACGACACTAAAACACTTTGATGACTGATGTGACTTGGACCAATTGGCTAAGATGCCTGCCTGGGACCTTGAAGGTTGGTGGCTCAAGTGTTCAAGTGTAGCCACGATAAGATCAGTAGAGCCGTTGGGCCCTTGAGTAAGGCCCTCAACCCCACATTGCTCCAGGGGGGGCATTTTCCCCTGCTTAGTCTAATAAAACTTTGGACAAATGTGTCAGCTGAATAACTGTAAAGTACTGGAAAGAAATGAATCATAGATGGGGAGGATAGATTAAAATGACTTTTATTAATATGACCAGAAATTGCATATCAGAATGTTGATAAAAAAATCCTTTCGTGTTTTTGTTATGCAGTAAAATGAAATGCCCAAGTTGACTCGCTGAAAAGGAGAAATTGCAGCTGGCCAGGAAGTATTGCAGCCAGATTCGTTTAGGCTCGTACATCTTCATAAATCACCAGGGAGGAATTGGGCTCTGACAGTGATTTGTGTTTTTTTTTTTTTTATAAGTAATTTACAATTTAGAAACATTTTTCACCATATAAGTCAGCCCACTTAGTCTCTCACCAGAGCAGAAACCTCCCCACCCACACAGGGGGAACTCGTATTATGTTTTCAGAGAAAGGGAATTATTAACTATTAACATTTTGTGCCTGTGCTCACAGTATTGTGTGCCTGTGCTGTGCTCACTGTACTCTCTGCCTGTGCTGTGCTCTGACCCTGTGCTGTGGTGTTGTAGTTCTGTGCTCTGACCCTGTGCTGCTCTGACCCTGTGCTGCTCTGACCCTGTGCCTGTGCTCTGACCCTGTGCTGCTCTGACCCTGTGCCTGTGCTCTGACCCTGTGCTGCTCTGACCCTGTGCCTGTGCTCTGACCCTGTGCTGCTCTGACCCTGTGCCTGTGCGCTGACCCTGTGCTGCTCTGACCCTGTGCCTGTGCTCTGACCCTGTGCTGTGCTGCTGTGCTCTGACCCTGTGCTGTGGTGTTGTAGTTCTGTGCTCTGACCCTGTGCCCCGCTCCCTCCCTGCAGCTGCTGGGGATCGTCCTCAGCTGCGTGTTCTGGAACATGCTGGTGGAGATGAGCGAGTCGGCGGACATGGTGGACTTCCGGCTGGTGAAGCGGGCCGGGTTCGAGTACAGCGAGCTGGACCTGAGCGGGGCGGGCTGCTGCCTCTGCCTGCCCCGCGACGGGGGCTACCTGCCCCTCCCCGCCTCCGAGCCCCAGCCCTGGGCCCCCGAGCCGGCCCGCCAGGACCGCCGCCCGGTCCGGAGGCAGCAGCCCCTCTACCGGGCCGGGTCGCAGCAGCTGGGGCCCGCCCGCGGCATGGGGGCGGACGAGGTGGGCTTCCGGGCCTACTGAACCGCACGGACGCCCAAAAAGGGATTCAGTTATGTATCACTTTTTTAACAGTGTCCTTTTCTTTTATTTTCTGTTCACGTTGTCGCGTCTACCGTACTGCACCGCAGACACAAACAATCAGCAAATTTGGGGATAAATTGACCAAAGGGCCATCAGGTGGGCGGGACGAAATTACATGGCACTTAATGTAAGGAAGTTGTATGTTTTTATCCCAAATTTGTGAGTTCCTGTGTTGGGGGGGGGCACTTGCTTATTGAATATTTGAAAACTGAAATTCCTCATTTAATTTATTTTCGTCTTGTAGCACTTAATTTTTTTTAATTAGTTTTTTTTAAGACAATCTCAATGTCTTTGCCCATCACCATAATATAGGGTAATTGTAATTAGTACCATTATGAGTCATTTTTCTATGTTTTACTTGATTTTTCTATTGAAGTCTTAAAAGTCCTATACCTCAGGCTATGCTAAAATGGCCCCATGCACTTGAGGGAATGTCCAGGTACTGTAATTTGAGCTTCCTGTTGATGATTGGGTTCATTCTTTAATTTTGGACGAGGGGAGTCACAGACAAGGGGAGTCACAGACGGGGCAAGGCACACCGTCTGGCTGTAAATACCATACAACAGTGATGATGTTTGTGGAATTGTTTGTGTAACTAATTTGTTCGGAAGGAACAGGGATCTTGTGCGAGTTTTTTTTTTATTTTTATGGAATAATAAACTGACCCCTTTTACAGTTTACAGGAGTCTCACCGTGAGTCATGACTCCCACTTTTTTTAAATGCTGTTTTTACTGTGGGGTTTTGTTTGTTTGTTTGTTTGTTTGTTTGCAATGGAAAAAAACACTTGGAGTGGGAAGGGGGTTTTTTTGGGGGGAGGAGGGGGGTAAAAGCTATTCGTGTTAGAAGACTGACAATTATGTCCAGGATTGTTTGAAATTGTGTGAGTGTAAATTCAAAAGTTCTAGAATTAGCAAAGCACTACTGTCATTGCCAATAAATACACGTGGGTTTGAACTCTTGGTATCTTTTTTTTCTACTTTTCTACTATAATAAAGGGGGATACACTGTACATACAGGTGTTAGGATTCAATCGTACCGTACATGTAAGAGACCCAAACTGGATTCTTTATAAACTGTGCCTTGGACGGTCCATGAATGTATACCACTGGCAAAACAATTTGTTTTGCCAAACATCATACTATGTTGCATCCTGTGACCAGATGCCTGTGCACCCAAGTGCTGTTATGTGTTACTTTAGCATAGCTCAGTAACTACTTGGTCTGACATTGTTCCTTTATCTGGATTATCATTGGATCCTGCTTTTAATGGGCAATATTCAAACTGGTCGGGAATGCTGATTGGTTGGCACATAATGTTTTTCGTTGCAGGCAACCTCTCACTGACAAGAAATGTGATGGGCAGGGTTTGCGAGAAAAATTTACGATTTGTTCAATATAAAAAGGAGTAATTATTCATTAGCATAAACCCCTGGGCCCTTCATCATTGCTGAAATCAGTCCAGCTGAATGGGCAAGTTCTTCACTAAAGTCACTGCTAGTTTAATAGCGGTATGGCTAAGAACCTGGGCACCAGGCTGCGCTAATTTCTTGGCTACAGAATGCAGCACTAAAGATCTTCAGAGCCCACTGTTATCAACGCGGCAGATGCTAACGTCTGCCTTTCATGGGGAATTTCGCCCGTGACAGTGTATGCTGCGCATTAAGCTAGTAAGCCTGCGTACAGAAAAGCGCTCTGTGCGTTGATTAATTGCAGTGCAGTTTCCATTGAAAGTAACACTCGCCGTGTCACACATCTGCGTAACCACAATAAAAATGTAGTTTCAGAGATTTTATTCCTAACTATCCGTCGTTGGCGGCTGCCTGGTCGTCCATCTGAAGCGGACTTTAAAGCGACTAAATGCATTGTTAAACTGAATTATCCTGGCATTGCGGGAGAGCCGCGTAACGGCGTCTGTAGTCCATACAGGATAAAGCGCGAACACGCAAGCTTTTATTTCCAGCTAGCTCGCTACACGTTTTTTTTTTTATTGTTGCCGATATCTTTGCATGAGCAGAATTTGCTCGAGATTGCATTCAGGGAATGGCAATTGCATTTTAATTGAACGTGTGCCTCTTGCAGGAGCCCTGAATTTATTTCCCCTATAAACGATAATGTTCTATCTGCTTGAAACACACACACACACCGCACACACTTCAAAGGCAGCAGAGCTAGTCTAGAGCTACACCATCTTCGACTACGTGCTGCTTTTCTACAGTGATGTATGTCGGCGTGCCACGGTTCATTGAGCTGTGCTGTAGCGCTCTGTGCTTAACTGCCCATATCAGCACCGTGTTACGGATCACTGTGCCGTGATTTATTGTGCTCATCCACTGTGGCCTATGGTGCAACTTGTGTTTGTCCTACAACTTTTGTGCTTTTTTTGTTTGTTTCTTGATTGAAGTGTGGTGTGGTAGGCTACTGACCGTCGAAAGGTGTTGCATGGTATTGTAAAAAAATGTGTATGTGTGTCATTGAGAGTATTTTACCATACACGCAGTCAATTTGCAGGTACTTATATAAGTGATAATAAAATTAGCCACAGATGACAATTTAGATGTATTGAAAGTATATTGTTTTTCAGATAAGACAGCATGCGAGAAGTGTGATAGATAACGTTTCGTCTTCGCGCACAGAGGGAACAGCTGCATTTGTAACATTCCACAGCTCTCACCTCTCTTCCCTCATCTCTGCAGTCTCACTCTCGCCACAGGAGTTGAGATTAAGAGTCAGCGTGTGGAATAATTACGGAGTACTCCCGTGGAAGGAAATGAACTGCAACTACAAATAATCCTCACGGGGGGGCCGCGAGCCGAACGTGGATGCATCTCGCTAATGATTATGCTAATCGCGCGTTTGCTAATGCTATTCGTAATTACAAAGGTCAGGCTCCCAGAAATTCCAAGGGCACCGTTTTTACTGTTTTCGTTTTTGATCGAGATGGATGGATAAATTGAGCGTCGAGGTGGGGGGCGGGGGGTGGATCATGAGGAGGCCGACCGGCAAGAACCGCGGATGTTCCACGTCCCGATGTGGGGTGGAGGCGGAAAATACCATGGGCCGACAAAATTATGCACGTAGGCCTATAAAGAGTGCGGGGCGTTTTTGCGATTTGACTCCATACCTCTCAATCTCCCAAAAGCTCAAAAGAAGAATGTGTTATCAATCCGTTGAGCAAATTCGCCCCAAGATAAGTGCAAGCTCTTGTTAATTTGAACCCGAAGGTTGTGTCGCCAGAGAGTGTTGTTGTCACGGTAACTAACTTCCTACAAGGCTTTGGCTTTGCTGCGCGTCACTGCGCTTACTGGCGAAATAGCGGAGTTACACTCGCTGCTCTTGCAGACCAAGACCAAAGAAAGAAGGTTGAGGCAAGCGGCCCCGCAGAACTTCGGGCTGTGGGTAAGACCTTTCTCTTTAGCTTGCTTCACACATTCATCAACTGATTCAGTGCAACCAGTCTTGGCCATCAAGAGCACACTGAAATTGGAAGGCCAGCATGTGAGTCTGTATGTGCCTGCCCTTTCCTGATTAAACTGTCCTCTTTTGCTTGGAGCAGGTGGAATACGGCTGGGAGCAGCAACCCTGCCTCCTTCAAGGAAATCATTTCACAGATGAAGTTACTTGGCCATGGGCTAAAAGTGTGACTTTTGTTATTTCTCCACTGGCCAATAGCAAGACTCAGTGGTTCTGATTGGTGAGGCTGTTCGAGCTTGTTCTGGTGGATGAAAGTGGCCCATCACCTGTACTAGAGGAGCAGAAGGCACTTATAATCAATTGAGGACATTTGCATCCTAAAGTAGCCTGCAAATCTAACTCTCCTACCCTCAACTTGCAAATTGGCCAAAATTACAATCAAGTTCTCTTTTTCACTTGCAATGCAGAACTTTTATCATCAAGCTCATTCAGACTTTTTTTTT